>NW_026985709.1:0-31861 GCF_018555375.3 Anguilla rostrata | reverse complement strand
CCGGTTTTTGGGTTTAAATCTTTGTTATAAAAGCATCTAACTCTGAAATGCTTTTGCAGATATTAAATGCATATAAAAAAAGAGAAAAACTGTAGGGCTCAGGAACATCTAGAGACTGGTGTCATAAAAACTAACTTTTCTTTTTTGGTTTGTGGTCAACCCATTCAACATGTGCAGAAAAACGGGTTAAACCTGCAGGAAAACCATTTCTTTTGAGAGGTAATATAAACACACCTGCTAAATAGACAAGTAGTGATTTTTTCCTAAAGTTTTAAATTGGGGGTTCCTACAAAAACAAACAAACCACAGACACTAACAACCTTTTATGTTGAGATTACCAATCGTGCTGCAATGCGACTCACCTGGGCAATTTTGTTGGACGAGACAGGATTGTAAAATAAAGTCAACATGTTTGCAATCTGCATGACTAGCAATAACAATTTGGATGTCTTAATATGAGGTGACTGTATTGTGAAAACTGAGTGTGATTTAGAGTTTTGTACTTTGTGTGTAGGTACAGCAATTTGTGTCTTAAGGTATGAATTTTGCCGGTTGTTGGTTTAACTCATTGCATTGAGTCAAAGCAGTCATAACATACTGTAATGCATTTGCAGATATTAGAAATGCATATGAAAAAATGAGAAAAACTGTAGGGTCTCAGGAACATCTCAGAGACTGGATGTCATGCAAACTACACTTCTGCCTTGATTTTGGCTTTGTGGTCTAATCCATTCAACAGATGTGCAGCAGATCCAGGTTCAAACCTGCAGGAAAACCATTTCTTTTGAGAGGTAATATAAACACACCTGCTTAATAGACAAGTAGTGACTTTTCTAAATGTATTGAATTGTGGTTACACTACAATAACAGAAGCAACCACTCATCAGACACTACACAACCTTTCTTATAATTTATTAAATAATAATGTATTTCCACTATAGATTAATATCATTGCTTCAACTGTGCAGATTTTAACCCCATGCTGATCTGCTCATATTGAGCCCAAACATAATCCCATACAGAATATTAAATAAGTACTACTGTGTCACAGGAGTTAAATACATCACTCAAAAATAAATCATAACACCAACACATTTGATGTTTTTTATAATTGAGGTTTAATCATTGAAGATTATTGAAAATACAGAAAATAAAAGCAACAGACCCAATAAATAAGGAAACTCAACCCATCATTGTTTACAGTAATGAAAGGAAATAAGTACACTGCAGTGACCATTCTGCACTCTCCCTATCAGCCGCATTGTCCCACAGAAATGTGCATATTGGAACTCTTATGACAATGAATGAAAGCAACTATAAAAACTAGTAAAATGCACATTTAAGTGGAGGAGTGCCACTGGCTTCTCTTAGACAAAGATGCAGATACAGGAGAGAGTTATTACTTCAAAAACATTTTACCCTGCCATATTTTGCCATTATTACTCTCAATTTTATATTAATGTTTTAATAATCAAAAGTACATTAACACACCTTTAACATTTGAAATAACCTGAAGATGCTGAAAGATCATACTCTTATGTACAGGGTTTAAGCTGTACTGAGGTTAATATTGGGTACAGCTGAAATTGCACTGGTAAGGCATTGGTCAAGGAAGGTTGCAAGTGTGTCGACGTGTGTGTGTGTGTGTGATTGGGTGAGAGTGTGTTTGTGTGTGTGTATTTGTGAATGTTTGTGCATGCGTGCATATGTTTGTGGGAGTGACTGTGGATGTGAGTATGTGTGCGCATATGTGTGAGTATGTGAGTATGTGTGTGTGTGTGTGCCCGGGTTGCATGTGTGAATGGGTAAGAGAAAGTGTGTGTGTGCGTGTGCACGCATGTATGTGTGTATGTCTGTGTGTGTGTACATGTGTGTGAGCGCATGAGTATGTGTGTGTGTGCACACGGGTGTGTGTCTGTATGGGTAAGAGAATGTGTTTTTTTGTGTACATTTGTGTGTGTGTCCGAGTGTGCGCCTGTTTGAGTGAATTACTGTGGATGTGAGAGTGTGTGTGTGTATGGGTATGAGAATGTTTGCGTAGACATGTGTATAATGTGTGTGCTGTGGCGCCCCGAGGCCCTATCGGTGCTCCACAGAAGAGCACGAGAAGCACCAGGGCAGCCGGGCCTCCCGCCACCGGCGACTGCTGGGACAAGTGGTGAGTGGGCATTACCTCCCGGCTGAAATATTGGAAGGTTTCAGGACCAGGGACAGCAAGCTGCAGACCAGGTGAGCTCCAAGGATCAGCACCATGGACAGGGCTGCAGCAGAGTGCAGGTATGTGGAATTTTCCACTCTGCTGCAGCACACCTGAGACTGCTCAGCTGATTGCCTCACAGAAGGTATAAGGAGCAGCACAGAGGAGTGAGGGCTGCGCTGGACTAGGGAGAGCTATTGCGCCTGGCGTCTCACCTCATCCGTTCCTGGGGCGGTAAGCGGCTGTGAGCCAACCCAAAGAAGAGGAAGTATCGGATTGTGACTTGTAACCTTTCTTTCAGACTGGAAGGAGTGGGCTCCCCGCGCTGAAGAGGACAGGGGGACTGCAGGAAAAGTCCGGCAAGGCTCAAAGGAGGAAGGAGTGGAGACCGACAGAGGAGCCGGCTGGCCAGGGCCTGAGTTCACGCTCCTAACCACTGTGTACTTGTCTCACCCAAAAGAGGAAGACTGATACCCCGACTGGGAAGAAGTTTCTGTTCTTTTTGCTCCCCCTTCCCTTTCCTCAACATTTAGTACAAATAAATGCGTTTTCTGTTAACTGATTCTGGGACTCATTGCACTGGTTCTTATACTGCTGTGGCAACTGCAACCTCTGGTGGTTAGGAAGGCCACAGTGCATACATGTATGTGTGTCTGTGTGAGTGTGTATGTGTGAGTGCATGAGTGTGTGTGTGTGCGCGTGTGTGTATATGGGCAAGAGAATGTTTGTGTGTTGATACATGTGTGTGCATGCGTATGGGAATGAGAATGTGTGTGTGCGTGTTGACACGTGTTTGTGTCTCTGCACGCATGTATGTGTGTGTGCGTGAGTGCATGAGTTTGTGTATGTGTGCGTGCATTTGTGTGAATCTGTGTGTGACTGTGGATGTGAGTGTGTGTGAGAGAGAGAGGGTGTGTGTGTGAGTGACTGAGTATGAGAGAGAGAGAGTGTGTGTGTGTGTGTGTGTGTGCAGATGGTTATGAGCGTGTGTACATATGCATGCATGTGTGTGTGCGCGTGAGAGTGCACTGGTGAATGTGTGTGTTTGTGTGTGCGAGAGATTGTGTGTGCAAGTGTGTGATTGGGCGTGAGAGAGTGTGTATGTGTGTGTAATTTTGTGAGTGCGTGTGCATGAGTGTACACCAGTGTGTGTATTTGTGAGTGTGTGAGAGTATGTGTGTGTGTGCTGGAGAGTAAGTGTGTGTGCATATGTGTCTCTACTTTAGTGAGCAAAGGGATACTGAGGAGTCACACACTCTAAATCTAGCACCGACAGGTGTGTGTTGAGTGGTGTGTATGTGTATATGAGTGTGTGTGCGTGTGAGTGGGTATATGAGTGAGGTGTGTGTGTGCATGTATATATGAGTGTGTGTGTGTGTGTGCATGCGTGTGTGTAGGTGTGGGTGTGTCTATGTGTATCTGAGTGTGCGTGTGTGTGTGTATATGAGTATGTGTGGTGTGTGTGTGTGTGAGTGGATATATGAGTGTGGTATGTATGTGTGTATGTGTATATGAGTGTGTGCGCGCACATGCGTGTGTGTGTGTGTATGCGAGTGTGTGTCTACTCCAGTTGGCAGAGGGACACTGAGGAGTTCAACACTGTAAATCCAGTACAGAGGGGTGTGTGTTGAGTGAAGTGTGTGTGGAGTCTATGCAGGAGGGTCAGTGTGTCAGAGTCAGAGACGCTGTAGAAGGACAGAGTGCCGGCCGGACGGTCCACACACACTCCTACCCTGTACACACACGTTCCTCTAATAAGATCATCATCATCATCATCACACACTCCTGCTGTGCAGTAGGGGAAGAGGTCAAGCACTTGTATTTCGTTCGCATTGTGCCAGACAGAGAAAAAGTGATTCAGAACACCGGATGGAAAAGAGGTGAGATTACGGCATGACAGACTCCAGGAGTTTTTATTCCATCCAAACCCACAGTCAGAACTCTCTCCTTTCCTGCTGATCCCTTTATATGTCACTGCTATATCAACCCCTCCCACACTGAACTCAGCCTCCCAGTAACAGCGCTCACACACACTCTCTCTGCACACAACCTGGCGGACATGCTCAAATCTCTCTGGATGATCAGGATATGGCTGCTCTCTCCCCGGTGTGTGTGTCACCCTCCTGTTCCCCTCAGACAGAGACAGCTCTCTGTGCGCTGTGTTTGGATCCAGTGTGAGCTGACAGCCGTCTGCACACCAGAGACATTAATGAGATTAATAATCATTATTAATATTCACCTCATTGTGTGTGTGAGAGAGAAAGGGCTGTCATAGTACCTCTGTGTGTGTGTTTGTGTTCGTGTGTGTTTCTGATTGTGTGTTTATGTGTGTAAGAGAGAAATCTCTCTCACTCACACACACACACACAGCAGAGTGTGTGTCTATGGAAAGTGTTCTGTGTCGATACACACTCACATTTCCTGGGTCCTGGTTTGGTCCTGTTCTCTCCTCCATGGTCCACACTGTAAGAACATCAGAACAGAATTTTGACATTAACAATCCTTTATTTCCACTCTCAACACACCAATAGCATCACATGAATAAAAACAAAGACACAATAAAACACAAAACCACGATCATATGAAAAATACACAAATCTGTCACAAAGGAAACTTATTCCATTCCCTCACCCTATTCCATGTGCAAAAATAGCTCCCACCCCTCCACTGAACATTAAACACCCTTATAACACACACACTCTGAAACACACTCAGGTTCTCCATTGCTTTGTAATACTGAAACTCCACCATCACTGTGTCCCTGACCAAACCCCTAACTACAACAACCACATCTTGTCTGTCCCCTCCACCAATCATATTTTTCCCAACTGTAGAAACAGCTATTCTTGCCTCAATATTAAATTAATGAGCTGGCACTTATCTGTCTTTGTTTTTATTGGAAATCAAGGATAAAAATATTACTTGTAAATGTTTCCCCTAGTAACCAAAATAAACTTCCCAAAAAAGAAAAGAGAGGCTGAAGTCTGGCACACCCCGAAAAACAATGATTAACAGTTTCTCTCTCCATGCAGAATGGACAATGGTGGGATCCTGCCGGGTTCATCACAGAAATAAAACTATTTACTGCAGTGATCCCGCGCAGCACTCTCCACTGTAGATCCCCCCCAGCCCCTTCTGTGTGTGTGTGTATGTGTGCATGTGTGTGTCTGTATGTGTGCGTGTGTGAGGTGCAGTGTGTAAACTCTCTGTACTTACAGCAGTGTGAGTGTGTCCAGTTTAGCAGCAGACAGCGCTCTCACTCCTGAGTCTCCTGGGTGATTGTATCTCAGGTCCAGCTCTCTCAGGTGTGTGTGTGTGTGTGTGTGTGTGTGTGAGGTGCAGTGTGTAAACTCTCTGTACTTACAGCAGTGTGAGTGTGTCCAGTTTAGCAGCAGACAGCGCTCTCACTCCTGAGTCTCCTGGGTGATTGTATCTCAGGTCCAGCTCTCTCAGGTGTGAGGGGTTTGAACACAGAGCTGAAGCCAGAGAATCACAGCCTCTCTGTGTGACTCTACAGCCTGACAGCCTGCAGAGAGAAGGACACACACACCTTACACACATTAATATAAACTAACAGGGCTGTGTGTGTCAAACACATAGCAGTGTGTTACACACCTTACACACATTAATATAAACTAACATGGCTGTGTGTGTCAAACACATAGCAGTGTGTTACACACCTTACACACATTAATATAAACTAACAGGGCTGTGTGTGTCAAACACATAGCAGTGTGTTACACACCTTACACACATTAATATAAACTAATAGGGCTGTGTGTGTCAAACACATAGCAGTGTGTTACACACCTCACACATTAATATAAACTAACAGGGCTGTGTGTGTCAAACACATAGCAGTGTGTTACACACCTTACACACATTAATATAAACTAATAGGGCTGTGTGTGTCAAACACATAGCAGTGTGTTACACACCTCACACATTAATATAAACTAACAGGGCTGTATGTGTCAAACACATAGCAGTGTGTTACACACCTTACACACATTAATATAAACTAACAGGGCTGTGCGTGTCAAACACATAGCAGTGTGTTACACACCTTACACACATTAATATTAACTAACAGAGCTGTGTGTGTCAAACACATAGCGGTGTGTAAATATATATAAAATAAAATGGATGTGGAATGAGTCATTATCAAATGCAATTGAGTCTACACCCCACTAGTCTGACTCACAGGACCCAGACTGTGGGTATAAGCCTGCCATTGGCCGACTATTTCAATCAGAATTCACCTCCCCTTCCGCTATCTGTGTGTTACTGTTTTCAAAGTCCCCGTCGCTACGTGAAACAACAACCTCCATGCTAGCAACCTGCAAGCTGAAAATGGCAAGTTTTGGCAAAGATTTGGATCGTGCAATAAAGCAGACCTGCTTGGTTCTTAAGGTGAATGGTTGTAAATACAAAGAATATGATTAGAACATTTGTTGTCTGACAGGGACGTTCTTGCATGTTTGCCCACCGGTTATGGAAAAAGTTTCATATACCAAGCATGGCCTATAGACTGCAGTGAGCTAGCGAGGGTAAACACAGAGACATGGTGTGAAAATGCCATGGTTTTGGTTGTGTCCCCCTTGGTCGTGATAATGGAGGACCAGGTGAAAACCCTGCAGTCAAGGGGGGAAGCTGCAGCGTACGCCGGGCAAGATCCAGACACGGACGAGAAAATAGCTGCTGGCCAGTAATCCATTATGACACTATTTTGCAAGGGCACCGTCACTGCATCCTGGGCTGAGTGCCGCCCAAGACGATTGTGATTGGTTTAAATAAATACAAATAAGCCAGAGTGTTTTTCTCCTCTATAGCAGAATGATAATGTGTTGAGCCAGACCTTTCTCCAGTGCTGGCACAGTGCTGAAACAAAGTGTGGAGATGGGTCTGGCTATGCGAGACTAACACCCCACTACAGTTCAGGAAACAGGACTAATTCATTTTATTCATTCATGTGTATAGAGTCTTATTCTTCCAAGAGGAAGAACAGGAACATGCTGTTTCAGTTCTGTGGAGTGTCTGTTTTCACATTAGAAACATTGACATCAGTGTAGTATTTAGTCACATTGTAGCCCTTATTTATTGAAGGGTGTGTGTTTGTACTCACCCCAGTCTCTGCAGTTTACAGTGTGGGTCCTCCAGTCCAGCAGAGAGCGCTGTCACTCCTGAATCCTGCAGCTCGTTGTCTCTGAGCTCCAGATCTCTCAGCTCTGAGTGAGGAGAACGCAGGACTGAGGCCAGAACATCACAGCAGCCCTCTGTGAGATTACACCAACCCAGCCTGTGGAGAGACCACACACACACACACACACGTACACAGGCACACACGTACGTACACACACACGCACAAATTCACAGGTGTGACACTGTGTTCCTTGGCAGTTGATATATATGCACCTACGCATTCCTGAGATGTACACACAAAAACAGAGAGGGGGTGTGTAAATTAAGTTCATTAAGTATTCTGACTAATTCTCAAAAGTCTAAGGCAATTACTGGGCTCTATTCACCAATAAATATGGTGAAACCACAAGGTTGGGAGTCTACTGCAAGGGATTCATTGCCAAACCCTTTTCATATGATGAACTTATCTGACCTGCAAACATTCATCTAATCTGCAAACACAAGAAACAGCATTTTTGTGGTGCACTTTACCTCACCTGACATGTTCTTTGGTCCATGAACATCTATACATTTTAAAAACGTTCAATATTCATCACTATGAATAGATAAATATAATTATTAATGTACACGTGAACCCCATTAGCTGAATACACTACTGTTATCATAGTATTTTTGTCCTAATCTTGTAACCATCAAGTTATCAAACAATTTGTGGTTAACTACTACAGCGTTCTTGCCACTAATTTTAAGTTTCACAAAGGTAAAATGAAACCACATTCAATTCGCTTGTTAAGCCGTGACGTATGGACCTTCCGATAATACTGTTTCCAGGTCCAAGCCTCTACTGCAGTGGTTCTCAACTCGGGCCAGAAAGGGCCGGTGTAGGTGCAGGCTTTTGTTGCAACCAAGCAGTTACACACCTGATTCTACTAATCAACCTTTGGAGTCTTTACTAAGGACCTTGATTAGTATAATCAGGTGTGTAACTGCTTGGTTGCAACAAAAGCCTGCACCCACACCGGCCCTTTCTGGCCCGAGTTGAGAACCACTGCTCTACTGCGTTGGCTGAGGCTCTCGTCTTTTCAACGTCACAGTGCTGTGTTCCTTGTTTGGCGCCAGTGTGTGCTAACGTTAGCTAGCTGTTTACATCCTACCTGTCCTTATCAGTTCTCATTATTAGTGCACAACCTGTCTACATTACAGTTTATCATTACTGTACACCTGCTACCATATATTCTTACCACTGTATTATATGTAAGGAATAAACCGCGATGGGCTATCCGTTGCTGGAAAATAATGGTAGTTTTACAATTTGTACCGTTGTTAAGCAAAAACTGGTGGTTAATTCTATGAAACCAACGATTCTAACAAGAAAAAAGGTACTTGTTTAATACCATACAATTAGCAATGTGCAAAACCATAACTCAATCAAATTAATCTCCCTAGCTCTGTCTTGCTTTTTAAATGGTGTGGTCGCGCAGTGTAGACATAACGGCTTTCTAAAAGCCTCTGAAACGGGGTTTGAATGCCAGTTAGCTTTGTGATAGGTTCGCCGTCACTATTCATCTAACGAATATTAAAATTCTTGGTTTCAGGTCAGAATGGTCCCACAGCATGCTTGTTATGCCGGTTAGCTAGCTAGCTAGCTAGCTATTTAATTGTATTCAAAACAGCGGTTAATATAAACACAATCCTTTCCAAAGATACGGATGAAAATGCGTCCCATAGACATGACTTAAATACGGAACGCCTATCTACTGTCAAAATAAGGGACGATTCCGTATTTTTTCAGGATTGTTGGCATTCCTAAATGAAGCCAGTAACTAGAACTGTGGTTCAACGTTGATATCAATCTCATAAAAAACACGTTTTCAACGTACAAAAATGCCAAGTTACTAAAAAGTATTGATATCAAAATGACGCCAAGTTACGATACTACAAACAATATAGGCTATCTTGCCTCACCGAAATGACATAAGATGTATCTCAAAGCAATGCTACCCAATATTTCCTCAGTTCTTTCAAGTCACTTGGCCCTGTGTATAAGCATGCACTACATGAACAGGCCAAATATATGTGTGGATGGCTCTCTCACAGTCAAGATTGATTGAATAGGTGTGTGTATGTCCAATTTGTATTGGTATGTAGGCCTATGTATTTCGCTGCCCAGGCTTTCTGTTGCGTGAATGATAGTATGTTTCTTGGTACAAGTGTGTTCGTGAATGTGAATGTAAGATGCTGCCAGGGAAATGTCCCCATGAGGATAAAGAAGTTCTCTATGTATGTATGTACAATATGTGTTTTACATGCAGTATTTATTGTACGTAGCAAATATACAATAACTTGCACATGTACTCAAATTCAGTTCAGAAGCAAGTATAAACATGTTTTCTGGAGAAATGTGCTTCCTGTCGTTGCTCAGCAGCAGTTCTGTACATTAATTAATTTATACATTAATTTCAATGTACAATGTTCAATGTGTTCCATGAGGCAATTCGAAATATTTGTCTCTTTGATCTGACAGAAAGTTTGCATGACATTGTGAAATGGTAAGATTAGAAAACACAGGGCCAAGTGACTTGAAAGAACTGAGGAAATATTGGGTAGCATTGCTTTGAGATACATCTTATGTCATTTCGGTGAGGCAAGATAGCCTATATTGTTTGTAGTATCGTAACTTGGCGTCATTTTGATATCAATACTTTTTAGTAACTTGGCATTTTTGTACGTTGAAAACGTGTTTTTTATGAGATATCAGTTCTTTTGCAAAGCGTTTTATTATGAGAGTGAGAAATGCGACCCTGCAAGAAACGGTTGTGGATTATGGCTATCGTTGTGTGAATCTGTACAGTCTGATGAGCGTGTACCGTTCAGCAGTTTCGGTTTGCTATATATGTAAAACAGTGGCTGTGAGAAAGGATGCAGTGGCGTAAGCGTAAACGCATCAGAAACGCAGATGGAATATGGTATGTACTCACGGATTTGACGTCCATCCAACGAGCCTTGACTGACAAAATAATCAACACGCCCGTAGAATTATAACTCCCTAGGTCGCAACTTGTGTAGCCTTCTGTCCTGCTCCGTTGTCTGTTATTTCGTGGAGATGCACTATTAGTGTTTGTAAGGTTTATCCTTCTGTCCTGCTCCATTGTCTGTTATTTCGTGGAGATGCACTTTTAGTGTTTGTAAGGTTTATAAGGCATTTTGATAGGCTAATCTGCAGGTAGGAATCCTCTTCGCCGTTTTGCTAAACTAGATAGAACCGGAAAACATGATAGTGGAGAATAGGAGCAGACGCATATGTCCCAGCAGGCTTTGCATATGAGAGAATAACAACAGTGTGAGAGAAATTAAAATGAAATTACGAAATTCCGTAGTTGAAACAATATGTTTTTAGCAGAATGGGCATGTAGGTGAAGGTTGACATGATCACGGAGTATAGTGCGAAGTAAATGGAGTGACCATGAGCGAGCTTATATTCCTTATCAAATGGTATATATAACAGTCGGTATTGAACATTGGTTGTTGAAGTGGAGGGTCAAATAACATTGCACACATTATTTACCTGTAATGTAATCTATTGCACGAATGTGTTTTTCTCATGTTCAGTGCTAGTAGTTATACTTATGAGTGAATCATGATTTTAAATGTAATGTTTTAATGCGGAGTTGCAGAACGTACATACGTAGTAATTGTGTGTAGCCTATGTGGCTAGATAGAGAACAGGGCGAGGTAACATGCATGTAGAAACGTGGCGTTTGCTGATATTAAGGTTTTGTACGGTAGCCAAGTGAAGAAATATAGTTAGTAGAAATGGCACAGTGGTGAACCGGTGTAACTTTTAAATAAAAGGAATACATTTGCGTCATGAAATGCATATGGGTGGCCGTGAGTGAGTGAGGTTTACCAGTGTGTGACTTCGTTAGCTAATGCCATAGCTATGCAATGCGTGAAATATCATTAGCGAACCTGCCGGTAGTTTTAAAGAAGAACACAAGCCAGTAAGCACAGAAGAGCTTCCGTTGAATCCATATGGCTTAGCAATATTGTAGCCGGTCAATAACTGAACGTACAGACGGTAAGTCATAATGCATATATCTTAGCAATATTGTAGCCGGTTAATAACTGAACGGTGAACGGCGGGTAGATATGGTGCAAAAGCAATAATTAAGAAGTAGTAGACAATTATTAGTGAGGGTCGAAGCAAGTTAAAGAAACGGGTTCCAAGCTGGGCTTGAACATGCGACCCAGTGTTCCCAAGCCTGTAACCTTACCCACTAGGCCACAGACGGATTAGCTGTTCAACCTGCGGAGTTGCGGAATGTACATAAGTACTAATTGTTTGTAGCGTATGTGGGTAGATAGAGAACAGGGCGAGGTAACAGGAATGTAGAAACGTGGCGTTTGCTGATATTAAGGTTTTGTACGGTAGCCAAGTGAAGAAATATAGTTAGTAGAAATGGCACAGTGGTGAACTGGTGTAACTTTTAAATAAAAGGAATACATTTGCGTCATGAAATGCATATGGGTGGCCGTGAGTGAGTGAGGTTTACCAGTGTGTGACTTCGTTAGCTAATGCCATAGCTATGCAATGCGTGAAATATCATTAGCGAACCTGCCGGTGGTTTTAAAGAAGAACACAAGCCAGTAAGCACAGAAGAGCTTCCGTTGAATCCATATGGCTTAGCAATATTGTAGCCGGTCAATAACTGAACGGTCAACGGCGGGTAGAAATGGTGCAAAAGCAATAATTAAGAAGTAGTAGACAATTATTAGTGAGGATCGAAGCAGGTTAAAGAAACGTGTTCTAAACTGGGCTTGAACCTACGACCCCGTGTTCCCAAGACTGTAACCTTACCCACTAGGCCACAGGCAGACTAGCTGTTTGAACGGGAAATGTTTCAGAATAAAAATGTATGGGTATTTTGCGTGTGTATGCGCGTTTTTGATTGGGTCGTGTAGGGCAGATTTGGCTGGTGTTAGTGAAATGTCCAATGGGGAGACATGTTGTTAGTGGGATAGGCGGCAGGAAAAATAAGAATGAGAAGAAGAAGAAGAAGAAGAAGAAAGAGAAGAAGAAGAAGAAGAAGAAGAAGGAGAAAACGCAAAATCCCCTTAGTTTGGGGCTTTATTGTGTGGACATGTGAAGTTGTTTATGAATTCTGTCTGTTGAAATGGGGTCAGAATGTACAGAATGTAATGTTTTTAAGGGCTGAGTGTCTGTGGCTGTTGTGGTTATTTCTGTGGGGAACCCTGAAAAGTGCCAAACTCTCGGTGCTGTATAGGTATGGGGGCATGCCCCCGCCAAGGTGTAACTTGGCGGGATGGCATACCTGCCATCCCAATTGTGAAATTGGTCACTGAAAAGGGGAGGGGAGGTAACAACAACTGAAAACCGAAAGAACAATGTTGCTGTTTTAACTGCTTTAGAATGCTGGATTTTGTAGCGCATTGATTTTATTGGAGTTGAAAGAATTTAGACCCTTTTTAACCCTCAATGGTGCCTCACTAAAGAAGTGATCGTGAAAAGGTACACAGGTTCGGGATCTGAAGGAGTGTTTGGACCTTTTCAGTCTCTGATTTGGACCCGGAAATGGTCAATACGTCATGAGTGACGTCAGACCTAAAAAGAGGATACAAAATTGAGAATTCTAATTTAATGTGACGGTAACCTTGACGACACTGTTTAAAATGTGGCCGTTAGGAGGGTCGGTTGGTTACCATAGCGATGACAGCTCGCTCCGAACCGTTTTCTGTTACCTCAGCTAGTTATTCTTTGAAAATAAATATAAAACTAGTTACATAAAACAATTATATGATAACTATTAACACTTTGCGAATATCATTCTACCTTTTCAGACCGTTCGCTTATGTTTGCCAACGTTTGCGTGGAACACAAAGCTAACGGAAAAAAAGTTTGAAATAGCCTAGTTTGCAAACATTCGCCTTGTTCGCTGAACTTGAACACACGTTTGGCAAATATCATTCTCTTATCATTTTCTTCAAACAACATGACACTCAAGTTGACAATTGTTGCAGTTGTTGTAAATTTAGCTTTGGCTTTGACTCACAGGCACGAGTTAGCTAGCTAGCAGACCAACCTACCTTAACGTTACTTCATGAACCAACCTAGCTAGTGGAGCCAGTGAAGAACTAAGCAGCTTACTATCACAGACAACTTAAATATATACACCAGTATAGAAAATAACACGAAGGTTTTATCTCAGCAGTCATATCATTGGTCAGACCTGCGATATTGTACCTGAAGCTGTGCTGGACCCGTGTACGAGCTGTGCTACTCTTCAATTCATCTGGCACGATCTACCAGCAATGCAACTGCGGCATGATCGTTTTCAACTGGAATTACACTGCAGCGCCATCTAGTGGCTGTATGAGAACACCACAACTGATTATTGCCACTAACTTACTGCTGGTAGAAACTTAATTTTTGAAAACGTGGCGTCTTTCGAAAATTCCACACATTGCACCTATTTTCTGCATGTCCTTGCCCTATAATCCATCCATTCATTTTATTCTCACGCGCTTTTCCGAATATAAAAGGCTAATTATTGCACTGCATTTAATTATTATTGTAGCAATAATAATAATAATGATAATAAAAGCCTGATGCATTAAGTCATTTTTTTTCTTTTAAAACCCCATAGCGAATGTTTGGTAGACCTTGTGGAGTGATATAAACTGCACAAAACATTTAATAAGTGGGGCATTTGAAAATTATTTGAAAACTTTCTTGAGGAGTGAGGAGTCTCCATGTTTCTTGCTGTATTATGACCATTATGCCCTCTACCCTCTGCCTAGCAAGAGACGTAAAGTGATCCTGAAGAACTATGTTTAGAGAAATGAAGCCCCCACTTTGTTCAGCTTTTATTAAACATTTGTCACTTGCATTGTCCCAATTAAGCTGGTTAAATATGAAATCTGTAAAACAGGACATTTCTCCACATTTGATTTTTATGTTTTGTTGTTTGTTTTGTTTCTTGTTTTCTTTCTGTGGTTACGCATGACCCATGTTGCTTTAGGCTTGCTCCTGTGGGGGTTTAGGCCAGGGTTGTCTGTGAAGCGTATTGTGACAATTGCTGTGAAATATGCTATACAAATAAAATTTGATTGATTGATTGATGTTCTAGGAATTCTGAACACGAGCGGTGATCTGCTGTCAAGGGGAAACCCACTGAATGGGGAATGGTGTCTCCATCTCCAGACTGTGGAAATGTTACTGTAGTGATTATCCCTCTCCTTTATGTACAGCCATCCGCACTCCCGCTACCTATGGACCTCCTGTCTCAGGTGAACAGGGAAATATACCACCCCTGCCCCGAGCGAGTAGATCTATGAGCTGGGCCCGTGAGAGGCATAACCTCAACGCATTAGGGCTTCCCCCTCACGTGGCTGCAACCATCCAGAGCACGAGAGCGCCCTCTACCAGGCCACTTTATGACAATAAGTGTCAGGTGTTTTAAAGATGGTGTGCCTCTTGTCAGTCAGTGCCTTACCAGTGCTCTGTTACAAATAAAGAGAAATCCTTTACTATTATTAAGGTCAACCTGGTAGCTCTCACTGCTTGTCATGTTGGGTTCAGAGACCATGCAGTGGGACAGCACCCCCTCATTCACAGGTTCATGAAGGGGGCTTACTATTCTCTGCCTGTTGCTAAAAAGCTAATTTCCCCTTGGGATTTAACACTGGAGCTGGAGACTCTCTCTTTAAAGGCGTTTGAGCATATAAATGAGGTAGATTTAAAACTGCTGTCTCTCCAGACAGCGTTGCTGCTCGCACTAGCCTCAGCTAAGTGAGTCAGTGACCTCCATGTGCTCTCAGTGCATCTCTCATGCACAATATTCTCCCCTAATATGGATTGGGTTTTTCTTAAACTCAATCCAGCCATTATGCTTAAAAGCTTCCTTGCTTTCACGTGAGATGTTGGAGCTTGCTGCTTTTCACCCACCATCTTTCTCCTCTGAAGAGGAGCATAGGCTGCATATGCTGTGTCCTATGTGTGTTCTCCACACGTATATGGCAAAGACTAAGGCTTTTAGAAAGAGCTCTTAGTCACCTGGGCCCCTGCCTGCAAAGGGAAAGCATCTCTAAGCAGCGGCTGTCCCATTGGCTTGTGGAAGCTATTGTTATGGCATATGATCCAAAGAGGATAACGCCCCCCTTGGGCCTGAGGGCTCATTCTACGAGGAGCATGGCTGCATCGTGGGCCCTATTCCATGGGGTCTCCTTGCAGGAAATTTATTCTGCTGCAGGCTGGGTTTCTCTGCATATGTTTTGCTAGGTTCTACCACCTGAACGTCACCAGGAGGCCGGTAGCCCACTCAGTTCTGGGGGTGAGCTCTGTGTGAGTCGCACACATCTCCCCTCATCTGCTATGGGTTTTAGTACTTCACATTGTTCCTGGGTCCTGGCTATAGCTTTGGGCAGTGGAATGTCTTTAGTACTTCCCCACATGGGATGTGCCAGACACCACCCTCCCCTCAGGGGAGGAGGCATCCCTTGCTGGCCTGACAGCATCTCAGCTGTTAGCATAAGGCATACTGGAAGCTGTCTATATCTCCCCATAGGTGTGTCTCAAACACAAGATGGTTAAAGAGAAATTTAGCTTACAATCGTAACCCCGGTGGAGAAATCCGCCAAGACTGTACTGCTTTCCATGCATGAGTGCATATGTTCACTGAGGAGTATTCAATTCAGTTTTATTTGCATGGTGCTTTTTACAGACAGACATTTTACAAACCGTCACAAAGACGCTTTACAGCGTAGAAAGGCGGGAAACAGAGCAAACAGAGCAAACACCAGGCGCTGCAGTGTGGCCTCCTTTAGCATTGGACGCTACTGTCTGTCAGAGCCAGACTTGGTGCAATTGGATGCTTCTGCGGAGGTCAAGACTGGATGATAATCCCCATAGGTGGATCTCTCCACTCATTGTTTCAGAGAACTGGTTTTGGGGTAACAAGAGATCAAGTTTTGGGGTAACACCCCTACCAGGGTACTCACTGGGCAAATTGTTAGTTTCACTAGCAGAATGGGCAGCTCCTCTGGGAAAAATTGATTGTATAAGAGAAGCAATACACCTAATTATTCAAATTTTCTGCTGAAACATTTGGAGAAACAACTTACAGTAGACACTAGACGTTTACGTACAACTAGGCTAAAGATTTTCAAACTCAGTTTTTCACAACTCCACACATTTCATGTTACCATACATTTCTTTTGGAAAGTCAATTAGGGCATCTACTTTATTCCCATAAGAAGTCAGTTTAAAACAATCGATTAGAGACAGATTTATTTCAGTGACATCACAACCTAGCTTGTTCCAGGATGGCTGCACCCTCATGCAAAAAAAGGAATTTTAAGCTTTTTTCTAGTGAATACAGGTTGATTTCAGATTTGAAAGCAGGGCCATATCTTTTATAAGGTAAAAATCAAACAAACGAGAGCCACATTATGAGTGCTTCTGTTCTCCTTTAATACTGTGTCCTTGTCTTAATATTGTAAATTAATGTAGCCTCTATTTATTTTAAACAGTTTGAGTTGCATGTATTGACATGAAGATTGATCCATCAGATTACTCTGTGTGGCAGGGCTTGGTTTGTGAGGGAGGTTCAGGGCAATCAGAGGACCACGCCTACTGGTTAAGTAGGCACATACACCTGGATAACATTACTAATCAGTGGAAGCAGTGGCAGAGGAAGCAGTGGCAGAAAGAGCCTTAGCGACAGAAAGGGCTGAAAAGCGTCCCCGTTGTGCTGTCTTGTTCTGGTTATTTCAGTTTGTTATTTTACTACATTATTTTGTTACCTGGAATCCATGAGGGGGAAGGGAGAATAAGTTTGTTTCCTTTAATTATTTTCTATCAATAGTCTCTCTCTCGCTAAGCCCACAGTAAATGCTGGTGAAATCCGGATCTTTTCCCACAATTCCCTGCGTCCAACTCTTCTGTCCACAAAAGGGGTGTGTCACGGCATGTGAAACTGCCTTCCACTTTCAACAAATTCACCATTTATTAGAAAATTAGTATTTTTGCAAATAATTAGTACATGAAATCAAATAAAATACATGGTAAGTGAGGAGTTTTTGCATTTGATGCTGCTTATGTTCTGGATTCAGAACATTAAATGAGAGTACTAGCCCGACAATTCTACTGCACTTTATTCAGTAGCATTTCACAGTAAGGTCACATGAATTGCCATTGACTAATGCCAATAAAAACAGTTAATGTAGTTGTTTCTGGTTAAGTTTATCCTGTGTTTTGCAAATGTATAAATAATCATGTAACTATAATAAATTGGTAACATTATTGAACTACTAACTAAAGTCAAATTTGATTCATACTGAAGTCACGTGACCTTATTGTAAAGTGTTAGGCTTTATTCTGAGAAGGGAAAAAAAGTGTGAAAATATGTGATACAGAGTGCTGTAGCCCAAAGGCTGCCATGGGTGCTGGAGTTAGATACTGTGTCACATGGGGTGCAGGACGTGGAGCAGTAGATGCTGTAACAGTGTGTGAGATCAGCTGAGAAGATCCAGGAGAGAGCAGCACTGAGTCTCCATATACTTGTGGCAGTGCCTGCAGTGCAGCTGAAGCAGTCGGAATAGCTGTGGCTGACACAGCTGCTGGAGGAAACTCTGGCTGCCGAGGCGTGGAATGCTGAGGGTGAGCGGAAGGGTCCATGTCAGAAGCCTGAGGAAGATGCAGGAAACTAGCAGGAGGTAATGGAACATCTGGACTGGCGGATTCAGGGTCAGCGGTGAGTAAGGTGCTGACACGTTTGGCTACCTCCCAGTCACTCTCTGCTTTCTTCAAGCGACGGCTTCAGTTGTATGGCTAAAGATTCTTTAGCCTGAAGAGCCTCCTCCTGAAGACGTTGAGCTTCCTTAGCCTGAGCCTCTAGCCGCTGATATTCAAGGTCCGCACAAGAGTCCTCTTCTAGCTGGTGATGAAGAGTGTCCTATCCAATCTGCTTTATCCTCTCCTCCAGAATGGCGGTTTGGATGTGGGAGAGAGCCTGAGCGGGAAATGCACTGACAGAGACAGTGGAGGATCCTCAGAAGGTCGGGAAACAACTTCATAGTCGGCTAAATAAGGAGGCAAACGATGATCTGTGCGGGGCCTACTCTGGGGCTCTGGTGCATCTGGAACCGCCTTGTCCATATTATTTAATTAGCTGCACTCACTCCGGCTCGAAGGGCCAGTGTAGCAGAGGGTGTAAACCTTCACTTGGAGTTTACTGGTTGAGGCGGCTAATATGGACACGAATGACTCCGATTAGAGAATCTGGCTCCCAAGGAGTGATATATTTTATTCTCTACAAACATGTGCAATGCAATTGCCATTAAGACATAGAGATGGCAATGATGGATTTGAACAGAATTATACCAACTGTAGGAGGATGGGTAGCGTGTGTGTGTTTGTGTGTGTGTGGTATTAGTTGCATGAACGCACAAGCAGCAAAACGAAATTCGGGAAAGTTTCCATAAATGGCTACCGCTCTCCCAGCGCACATGCCAAACAAAACCAGAAAGCTGTTTTATAGAAAAACCATGCCAGGACCCTAGGCACCACTGACATGCTTTCTCACAAGCATTGTCTAAACATTAGCGCAGCCAGCTTGAAGAACAATGCATGAGGCAGGAAACTGACACAACGCTGTTAGCCAAAATAAATACAAACATAGCCAAGCTGGAAGATAAAATCATATCCGACAATCTCGCTGCAACTGTGAACGGCACGGCATTCAGTAGATTCTGCATGGAATTATGGGTCATAAAATTATGACAGGCAGACAGAAAATGAAAATAAACAGTGCAAAACTGAAACGGCAAATCACAATTTTGGCTATATTACAACATCGCTTCGTGAAATAAATATAACTTCTGCACTAATAACGCTACAAATTCATAAGAAATTGTCACATCCTGCTAAATAATTTGCACTTTTGATAGCCTAGAGGCTATATTATCATCAACCCTTCTGTCATATGCAAATTATATAGTAGGCTAACTCATGCAACCTATTTGTGTGAGGTTCCTGTAGGAATTCACATACAAAGCACAGTAGATTAAATATTTTTCACTAGGAGTCTGAAGTCGGAATCAGTCGCTGCATGACTCTCGTTCTCCTTCGCGGGAGTCAGGGAGAGAGCTATGAAGGAATCATTGAACAAATCCAGGAACAAATCCTTTTAGGGAACAGAGTCAAAGGATCTGTGTCCCTGAAAGGACCTGTAACACCCACCACTACCAGGAATGGACAAATAGCATTTTGCTAATGCTGGCAGTCTAATGCCCTGACTTTCCACCAGTCAAGGAGATTTGTTTCTAATGACGGAGAATCGACTTTCTAAACTAAAGTATAATCACCACCATTAAGTTATTCATTGAAATAGTATATTGAATATTAATTATTTAATCAATTAAATTGGTCAATCACCATTCTTATTAACAATTGATAGTTAATCGATTAACTGTTAACACCCCTAATTACTATACATAAAACATGTTATATCAGGGAGGTCAAACCAATCTTTCCCAAAAACATACTTTGACAGTTTAATTTATATGCATAATGTCATAAATGCTACAGTATAGTCAAACCACAACATAAATCACTAACTTGCCAGAATATGATTAAATTTAGCTGCTTCCCTCAGCATTTAATAACTGTCCTTGGAGGAAAGCAGCATTAACCAATATTTAGTGGTGACCGTACAGTAAAACTAATATACTGTATGCATTTACTCATATATATTGTTATGGGATGGAAATTTAATGAAATATCTCAAAACGCTGTAGATGCCAAAATGTCTCAGTTTCAAACCATGGCTTCAAAATTCCATTGCAGTTGGGGACTCGTTTCGACCAGGCTTGTGTCCCCTTTTTCACCATAATTAAAAAAACGCCCATTTGAAAAACTAAAATGTTTTATACCACACTGTAGACAAGATCTAGGCAAAGGTATATGTAAACATATTGTTGTTAAATCTAAATTTAACCACAATATTTGTATACCACACTGTACACAAGATCTAGGCAAAGATATATGTAATAATATTGTTGTTAAATCTAGGTTTAGCTGTCTAGCCATGTCAGTAAACATTCTATAGGGCCTCTTTCCCAACATAACTTAAAAATTTTTTTTTTTTTTTTTTAAACAGAGTACATAGTTTACACATCATTATGTTTTACATTTGCACATTATCATTTATAATGAGTCCTCCTAAACAGAGCCCCCCACCCCCCAGCCCAGGTCCCTGCCCACTTACCCAGTGATGTCCCTTCCCCTCACCCTATGTGTCATACACATATTCACCCCTATACCAACCCCCCACCCCCATCTTTGGAGCACAACTTTATTATTATTTTATATGGTTATTTAATTACTTATTTACCATTTTACTTAAATAGTTTATGCATATACATACCTACATACATTTACACATACATATATACACATATACTTCTTTTTTCTTTCTTTCCTTCTTTCCTTCCCCCTCCTTTCCTATTCCCAGTCTTCTGCCACTCTCAGTGCACCCCATCTCTCCTTATATACAAACAATCTACTGTTTTGTTGTGCAATGTAGCACTCAATTGTGCTGTGATGTTTTACACAGTTTAAATCTCTCAATTCTTAAGGCCTCCCCAGATTTTGACCCAAAAATAAATATTTTCCCCAAAAGAATTATCATGTTGACTATTGTTTGGGTATGATTTCTTAGATCTCCCAGCAGCACTGTGGGCAAGTCTAGTTGAAACTGACCATTATAACCAGAAAACCAGCCCTGAACCTGCATCCAAAAATGGCCCACAAAGGGACAATACCAAAATAAATGGCCCACTGACTCAGTCTCTTCTTGGCAGAATCTGCACAAGGGTGACTGTTCAATACCCCAAATATTGAGCATCTTTTTTGTAGCCAAAAACTTAATTTAGTTTAAGTACAATAATTTTAATTGAAAATATCTTATGGACGAGTCAATCGTTGTTTTATAAATCAGATTAAACACCTGTTGCCATGGAATTGGGAGATCTAACATATATTCCCAACTATCCAGAATCTTGTATGGGGTATCAAGGTATACCCCATACATACTATCAAGGTTTTAGACCTTAAATAAAACTTATAAATTTCTCGATTTATACTTCTTCTTTTTAACCAATTATAGTTTGTGATATGTGGCCGGCAGACTAATTCCTGGCTGTTTCCTTTTCTAATTTCTCTTTTCCATTGTTGTGGTAGGGCCGCAATAAGTTGATTGAATTTTTGTAATGGGCAGACATTCCGTAAATGTTGATAAATTGTTTGTAAGTCATAATTTTACCTTCCTTATTCACAATATCACTTATGAAGATAATGCCATTATCAAACATGTTTTTCCAAAAAATAAACTTTATATCTATTAATATATTAGAGTTTATCCATATGATTTGTTGTAAAATTTGTTCTGTATTTTCTGGAGGATAAAACTTGAATTACAGCCAGCTCTGTATGGCTTCTTTCAGAAAGAAGGACATCTTAAAAAGTATATCATCATTAATCAATGAGAACTGGGTAGTTTTTATCTGTATAAATGGAAAAAATCCCCTTTGGAACATTGGGTGAGCATCCTTTAGTAATCTACTAGAAAACCAGTTAGATTTTTTTTTAAAGTTTCTGAATCAGGGAGGCTTTAAGTGAGAGATTCAAGGCCCTTAAATTTAACAGATTCAGACCTCCAGATTCATATTCATTGTAAAGATACATACGTTTTACCTTATCTGGCTTATCATTCCATATAAATTTAAATATTTTCTGCTCATATAATTTAAAAAAATGGTTCACCTAGAGTGGGTAAGGCCATACATAGATGGGTAAACTGGGATGCAACTAGAGAGTTAATCAGGGTAATCTTACCATAGATTGTCAAATGTTTCCCTTTCCATGGTTGCAAAATTTTATCTATTTTAGTAAGTTTATAATTGAAGTTGATTACCGAGAGTTCATTCATATTTTTGGGGATGTGAATACCGAGTATGTCAACTGATCCATTCTTCCATTTTATTGGTAGATTACATGGTAAAATAAATTTTGTATCTTTCAGAGATCCAATTCTTAGTATTGTACATTTGTCATAGTTTGGCTTTAAGCCTGATATATTAGAAAAGTGATCTAGGCCTTCAGTAAGACCTTGCAGGGATAAACGTTGTGGGCTCAGCAGAAAGCTTGTATCATCAGCATACATTGAGACCTTCGTATTTAAACCTTGAATTTCTAATCCTTTGATATTAATATTTGATCTAATCTTTATTGCAAGTATTTCAATTGCCATAATAAATAAGTATGGTGACAGAGGGCAGCCTTGTTTTACGCCCCTTGATAATGTAATATTCTCAGAAAAATAACCATTATTTATAACTTTACATGTGGGGTTGCTATACATGACTTTAACCCATTTTATTAGAGATTGAAGAATTCTAGGCATTTGTAAATAAAATCCAGACGCACTTTATCAAAGGCTTTTTCAAAGTCTGCTATGGAAATTAAGCCGGCTTTCTTTGATGACTCATAATGCTCTATAATTTCATGCAGTTGTCTTATATTGTCCCCCAGGTATCGTCCCTGTAAAAAGCCTGACTGATCATGGTGGACAATATCCGACAGGACCCTTTTAATACGATACGCTAAACATTTTGCTAATATTTTAGCATCACAACACTGAAGTGTAAGAGGCCTCCAATTTTTTAAGTAAACAGGATCTTTATATTGACTGTTGGCCTCTTGTTTTAATAATAGAGAAATGAAACCTTCTTGTTGAGTATCAGAGAGTATACCCTAATCATATGAATAATTAAAACACGTAAGTAGCGGATCTTTAATTAGTTCATAAAATGTTTCATACACCTCGATCGGGATGCCATCAAGGCCGGGTGTTTCTCCTGACTGAAATTACCTAATTGCCAGGAGGAGCTCATCTTCTGTAATTAGGCCTTCGCAGGACTCTTTCTGTGTATCCGAGAGTTTAACATGTTTTTTTGGAAAAAATATATTGCAATATGCATCATTTAGCGGAGTTGGTGGAGATTGAAAGGAAAACATCTCCGTAAAATATTTTGCTTCCTCATTCAATATTTCAACCGGGGCAGCAAGAGTTGCACCATTATTTGTAATTAATTTCTGTATATTCTTTTTAGTTGCATTTCTATACTGAAGATTTTTTAAAAATGTATTACATTTTTCACCCTTTTCCATCCAGTTTGCTTTATTTCTATAGTATATATTACTTGATCTTTCTTGAATAAGTTCTTCCAGTTCTTTCTGCTTTCCATCTAATTTGTCCAACACATCTATTGATGTGTTATCAGAGCCATCAACACGTAATGTAAGCACTTCAATTTCTTTTGTCAGTGTTTTCTCTTTTGATATGAACTGTTTTTGTTTTAATGAAGAATATTGGATTGAGTGGTCTCTAAATGCACATTTAAATGTATCCCACACAATAAGAGGATCTGCTGATCCTATATTATGAGAAAAAAAAATCTGTAATGAATTCTTTTGTTTTGGTTATAACTATATTGTCCTTTAATAGATTGTGATTGAATTTCCAATATCCACAACCTCGAGGGAATTCTGTAAGTACTAGTTGGAGTGCGATAAGCTGATGATCTGACCTCAGTTTGTCTTCAATCAACACCTTTCTTACTTTTGGTACCATAGAAAAAGAAATAAGAAAATAGTCAATGCGACTCGCTTGATTTTGTCTCCTCCAAGTATATCTAGTTCGATCCAGATTTTTAAGTCTCCATATATCCACCAGATCCATTGTATCCATAATATTTGAGATCTCTTTAAATGCATGTGGATGATAATTAGTAGAATGATTTCCTTTACGATCAGTTACAGTGTTTAGAATGGAATTGTAGCACAGTGAATATTTTTTCCATTGAGTTCAACAGGAAAATTAATCAGGAGAAACAATGCTTGTAGTATCTACTGCATATCTGGCAGCAGCACGGTGGTTTGAGGCTCATTTGATGCCTTGGACCCTTGATGACTTAAAGCCATTTAGCCAACAAATGTGTTCCATACTGTATCAGCATAATTTACAGCTGAATCTAGTCCCACCCCCCAATTCCCATAGAGATCCATTCAAATGCAGAGAGTTTTTGTATTGCTTGTAGGACAACCTGAAAATAAAATATCCAGACTCTGATGATGTTGATAGGTCACAGACATCAGGAAGTCATGGCATGCAAATGATATGCAACCAAATACAAAACATGACTATTTTATTTGACATTATGTTAATTTGTCTACCGTATAAGTGAATTTCCCTGTTTCTAGCTTTTCCCCAAACAGTTCACTGCAGCAAAAGTAAATGAGCAAATGGTGGCACAGGAGGTCTCAGGAGTGCATTTTTGAAATTCTTGATAATTTTCTGACCAATGATTTGTTGTTAAGACCATTAAAAGCTTAATTTTTTGCCATTTTGGGCTTGGCCCATTTTTTTGCCCAGGAGTGTACATTTTCAGTGTCTGTTCTTTGTATATACACTACAGTTACTCATGTTAACCATTAGTTGAAGACATTGTTTCACAGCTTAAAAAGGTGTTAAACAAAATTTGGTGATGATTTATAGTTTTTGTGTTAATATAAGAGCAGTTAAAACAGACCGGCCAAATTTGGCCGTGAACACTAAAATAAGGGGGGGAGCAACGAACACTGGAGGAAGGTTAACTCGTACTTTGGTTGCAGTAGCACCGAATGTCTGAGTTCAGTAAGCTCGACCACTAGGGGCTTTGAGCTAAGAGGTTAAATTATTTAATAGCTTTATCTACTCCGATTTTGCATACTTCCTTGTTAAACGTCCTGTTAAAGTGAGCCCAGATGCAAAGTCTGTTTTATGTTTGTGTGGAACGCCCATTGTGATTACACTGTAGGCAGAACATTTCACCTCCCTAGTAATATGTGAAATGGAACAATGATTCAGTGTTGAAGAGTGAAATTGAGGATTTTAAGGTTGATGATGCTCTGGGGAAGATGTCTGTGCTACACTCTCCAACAGCAGCACTCTGCACCTGAGAATTAGACGTCCTGCTGGACTAAACTCTGACAGTTCTACAGTTATTCTGACCCAAAATGCCACTTTTCTTATACTGTATGTTCTCTGAATTGGGGCAAAGGGCCCATCTACCTTATCTATAATCTTTTCTCTGGGCTTAATCCTCCCGTCCCATCCCAGAAGTGTAGCTGTGGGATGTTTGACACAGCTACCACTAAAAGTGAAGATGCAAAAGATACATCTTTCACAGTGGACAGTAAGTTTTCTTTTTCACTTTTGGTTTAATGTGACAAACTCCTCACTGCACTGCAAGCTAAAGCTGGCGGTATACTCAGTAAGAAGAAAGAACTTCAGGATTGAGAACCACCGGCGAACATGTCCACGAACACCGTTGTCGGTATACTCAGTGAGAACACCGCACCGTTTGATGTCACTCCACGCTGCTGGGGGGCGCAGAATACTTACGAGGCAGCTATTAACTGGGGCTGGAATCTCGCCCAGACCTCCGTCTCGCGGCTACGCCATGGATGTATAAAGAGAAGGGCTACGCGAGATCACAACACAAAACAAAAAGTTTAAAGTGTTAAAAGTGGCTTTAGTTTATCTAGCTATGCAAAAGAAGAAAAAAAGGCGAAGGAGATGGTATGTTCGCCATCTAAATCAGAGTAGGATGGAGAATGGAGAGTTTTGTCTGTACATTCGGCAAATGTGGAGTTTAGACGAGGGGGTCCACTTCTCTTATTTCCAAATGTGTGCTAGGCATTTTGATGACTTGCTGAAATGAGTAGCACCATTCATCAAACATGCGGGAACTCACAGAAATCCCATCTCTACAGAAGAGAGATTGGCATTGACTCTCCGTACATTAGCATGTGAAGTCTGCCCTCTGAACTCTCAACCGTGACGTAACCAACCATGTGATATTTGGACCAATAGCTGAGAGGGGGAGGTCGGAGTTCTCCCAGGGGGCCGTCGCACACTGCACCGTGAGAACACACAACACTGTGTGTTTTTGTTCTTCAATTGTTCTCATTGCGTCTTTTTGCTCAAAAAGTTGTACTTCTTACTAAGTATACCACCTACTTAACACACAGCTAAAGGCAGAGTCACTTCAGAAACAGGCTCAAATATATGTATGGATGTGATAAAAGTTTATAATAGAAGATGAAGAAAAGTAATTGAAAGTTTCTGTAAGTAGTGAAGAAAATTACAGTTAGAAGGACCATCACCATAGGTCCTTGCAGGAGGACATGCAACATATACAGAAATGATAGATTCGATCATAAGGGCATGCCAGTCATACAAAGTCCCAAAGGGCCAAATTACTTTAAACTATTCAGGAAACATTGGGTAGCATTGCTTTGGAATACAGCTTGTTTAATTTGTGTGAGCTAAGATATTTTTTCATGTAACTTGGTGCAATTTTAATATCAATACTTTTAATGGCAGGCCTAGATTTTAATGAATGACTTAAAGACAGTACACTGTATGTGTAAGTAACTTGGCATTTTTGTATGTTGAAAATGTGCTATACATAAGATATCATTTCTTTTTGTACTGGGTTTGTTATGAGTAAGTGATAATAGCAATTCACATAAATGTAGGCTATGAGAAACATGCATGCATATAAATGCACACAAACACACATTCTAGCTGAAAGAAACACATAGGCATAGATCTAATCTTTTTACTTTACCATTAATGACAAATAAATGAAAGTGTATGTCATTTTAAAATGAAAGTGGTTTTGATGGGCTATTGTACATGACAGACCTACTAATTGTCTGCATGTCAGTAGAGGATATATATAGGGCTAGCTAACATTAATTTAGAAATATGGCATTGCAGGGTCGCTACAGTAATCTAGTTAAGAAGTAGTTACAGTACCAGTACTGGCACAACTCCACCATTTTGACTTTTAAAAAAGCGATATACCAGGCATGGAGAAGTCATTATCTTGCGCCAGTTTCTGTATGACCAGTAATGTTACCTACCAGACAGAAATGCATCACTGATTTTAGTGCTTAATTTCAGAGCCGTCTGTAGTAACATTATACACGCGATCTATTCTATCTTTAGCAAGGTACCTAATGTAAAACTTGAAGGCGAAGGTGGAACTGTCTAATGTGTGGGTGTATTTTATTTGGATTTGTGAAATATAAATGAGTTTCCCACAAGGATATTACAGATGCCAAAGCAATAGTTTAAATGTTTTATTTTTAGTTAGCCATCAATCCAGTGTAATTAGTTAGAGGATCGTGTGAGTCCGAGGGGGGATGAACCTGCATCTGTTACAAAAAGTTCCAACGGCAACCCAGTGAGCTAAAAGACTGCAGACATTATGGCTGCAAAGTTTTTTCTTTTAAAAGTGTACTTGTATATTTGAGTGTGAATCTGATGTTTCTATTGGCTGATATACCTAAATTTCCAATGGGGAGATGTATTCTTTGTGGGCCTGGAGCATTTATGATGATGTAATCAGGCAGGAAGAAGAAGGAGGAAAAAACACAAAATCCCCTAAGTTTGGGGCTTTATTGTGTGGACGTGTGACATTGTTTGTGAATTCTGTCTGTTGAAATGAGGTCAGAAGGTACAGAAATGAATGTTTTTAAGGGCTGAGAGTCTGTGGTCATTGTGGTTATTTTTGAAGGGAACCCTGAAAAGTGCCAAACTCTCTGGGCTGTATAGGTATGGGGCATGCCGCCCCGCCAAGGCGTAACTTGGCGGGATGGCATACCGTACCTGCCATCCCAATTAAACATTTAAACTATTGCTTTTGCATCTGTATAATCTTGGTGGAAAATCCATCCAAATGATTGCCTCTTAACATTGTTAAAGCTGTCTATTCCTGGTTATTGGCAACTTTCATATTTTGTCATATGATAAACTGTTTTCTCTTACACTGCACCAAACTACATGGCTCACTTATACGCTGACTGAAGTGTGCATCTCTGTAAGAACCAATCACTGCATTGGCCTCGTTAATAAAGTTTTGGGGCAACACCCTTACTGTGTTACTCACTGGGCATATTTGTTAATTTCACTAGCAGGATGTGCAGCTCCTCTGGGATAGCTGCTAGAGTCAGTGTCCAGATGGATAAAATAATACAGAGGTCATGAATTGCTCACTTGTACGCTGACTGAGGTTTTAGTGTCAGAGAACACTTAGATGGCAGCAGTAGAGTGTCTCTCTCTCCAGGGTGCAGTGTCTAGCGATAATTTCATATGAGCACACCCCAGTCAATACGCATATATGCTAAATTGTATTCACACAAACATTCAGGTTACAGGTTTTGAAAATGAATGAAATCAGGAAATTTGTTTTCTTCCCTGTGACAAAATTCAAACCCTTACACAGCCACAACAGTTAAGGTCACACAGTACACAGCACTACTCACCCCAGTCTCTGTAGTTTACAGTTTTGACTCATCAGTCCAGCACAGAGCAGCTTCACTCCTGAATCTCTCAGGTTATTGTAGCTGAGCTCCAGATCTCTCAGGGTTGAGTTTGATGACTGGAGAGCTGAGGCCACAATATCGCAGGACTCCTCTGTGAGGTCACAGCTGTTCAGTCTGCAGAGAGTTAATATAGTATATTATGAATATTGTTTCTTTACTGTCAATTTTTTGTTTAATACCACAATTAAAAATAAAGAAAACATTTCACCACTTCAACTAAGTTTCATTTATTTCAGACATGCACTTCATAAGATGAATGTATGCTCACGAGAGAAACGGCTCCACAGCCAACAAGTCCCTGCTCTCTCGTGCACTCTGTGTGCTGTAATCTCTTTCTCTCTCCCTATGAAAGTCCTGTAATGTCTACTCTGTGGGGTCTGTGTCACATCCAAGGTGTATGGCTATTTAGTGTATAACACAGCACACCACAAAGAATGCACTGACTTTCGGAGGGCTGTATTGTAATGTACCACCCAACCCTTCCAAGCATCTAAAATACATTTTTAACATTCCAAACGTTCACTCAATCATTGACCAATAAAACGCAAGTTGGTGGTGTGCTGGCTTAATGTATGGAGAAAGTAGTAAAGGATGAACACTTTTTTTGACTGTTCCCAGGCTTTTCACTGAAGCCTCCCTGCTCTCATAGGAAGCGCAGTTGTTATAATTACAAATTTAACAAATAATTCATCTTCAATTTGATGACAGAATGTAATTCGTTCAGTATTAGAAATAATCCACTTCACTGGGGCTACTGTGTCACTTTAGTCACATGATCAGTTCTAAATGACGCTGTTAGCTCCATACAGATGCACTGCAAAAATAGCTGCCATTGGACTGCGTAAATGAGCACAGCTTGCATTTGAAACAGTCAAACTGAAAAAAAAAATATTTCTCACATCTGTGTCATGCATTCACATGTGTGCCACATTCATAACGCCACCAAAATAGCAAAATGTGCTGTGAGTTAAGACCTGGTCTAGATTGGTTTAAATGGAAACACATTATTCAACTCCGAACTTGCACATCTGGGCATACATAAAAACATTCTGTTACCGCTACAAATTTGTATTCCATCATTGCAACAAGAGCCGCATTTCCACCAAAAGTACCCCAAACTTTTAGTCCCAGGAACTACTTTTCAAGGAACTAAAAGGTTCCTTCAGCCCATGGTTGTCTGCGTTTCCACCGCGGTCTAAAGTCCTGCGAAGATTAGGCAAATTAGCCCACTGACGTTTGAAAAAGCGACATTGTCGTCGGTCCATCTGTCATATAATTTCTTCTGTAACCCCATACTACCACCGAAGTAGCCTACATTATTTTCTAATTACCAGGACAGCCCGGAGGGGTTTATTCCACTTATATACAACTGGTTACCAACAATGACTATATATGGTTACTTTTGTATTTATTGATTTTTATCAATTTAATCACCTGGATCTGAAATATTCTTCTGCAGCCGTTTGGGCACATTTTACCGTTGTCAAGCAAAACTGTCATTGGTAGTTGAACTTGGACCGTTGTTATGCAACAAATAGGATATAACAGGCCAATAGTCAGATTGTAACAGTTTTATATATCCTCTCAAACACATTCATTGTTTTTATGCGAACATTCGCTTTCATGTCTTGACATCCAAAGAGACAGAATGCATTCACATTTCCAATATAACTGGCAACAACAGCAGAAAACATGCACACGTTGTAAACAATTTGCTGTTTGATTACTTTCTCATCGTCAATTCTATATAGGCTAATTGCAAAATGACAAGAAGAGAACGAAAACTCGGACTTGCGTGAAAATTTAAATTAGTAGTGGTACAGCCACCGTTTGCTTTCCTTCGAAGTTACTGCTAGCTGAGCAGCGAAGTGTGCCCTCCAGATGCGAACCATGCACCATAAATTAGTCCAAAGTCTTCCTGGTCTTTTTGTGGAATTGAAGAATGGCAGAGTAAAATTACGGCAGTCTGAAAAAGCTAAAGGGACGATTACTAGAATTAACCTGTTATTTTACCCTGACAAAAAGTGCGGAAGGTGATTTCCAGTTTGCTTTTATTGTATCACCAATGTGAATTACACAGAACTACCGCATACCTCACATAACTGTATCAAACGTTTTGAGTCAATTACAACAGGCTAACAAAGAAAATCCGGAAGAAAGTAGGCTATTCAGCAACCGAATTAATCCGTTTGAATGTTTTGGTACGTAATATGCTGTCCCAGCACGAATGCTTAGCATTTTATAAAACGAATACTAAAGCAAGAAAAGAACAGAAGAGCACACGTTATAATTCCAAGACGTTGGCAGGCTATAACCAAAACTAGGCTACTGCGCCGCATAACATACAAGTTTGATTTGAAGTTATTATGAAAAAAAATCGGTTTGCGCTTGCATATTTTTAAACATGGCGGCTGAAAATGAACACAAAAAAATGCTGCGAGTACTCGACCAATCAGAAATGTTCAGCACTGCAAGCTTCACCCAAAAAGTTCCTGTACTTTCGGAAAGTACAACCCCCGAGCAGGAACTGTTTTGGGGTAAAATAAAGCCCCCGGAACTAAATTTAGACCCTAGTTCCTGCGGTGGAAACGCACTGAGTTCCTCAAAAGGTTCTTAGTTCCGGGGTAAAGTTCCTGCGGTGGAAACGCGGCTAAGATAAAGCCAACAATAGCCGAAGGCATGCCAATACAGCTGTGAAAAATGCTGCTCACTGAACACTTAAATGAAGAAGAGGAATTGAAAAAAATTGCCATGTCATTTTACTGTCAATATCTAGGCATTAATATGGAATAAATATACAACCTTACCATTGGTTTTACGCATAGAGATGTCCCTTTCAAGACTGAGTGGTCATATATTGTATTGGACAATCCGTTTGTGAAATATACACTTATTTGTGATGCCTGGGTACCTTCCAAAATAGCTGTGCTATTTTTTTGAAATTGAGTGTAAAGGAACTGTAATTTTGATATCAATACTTTTAATGGCAGGTCTAGATTTTAATG
>NW_026985708.1:0-8324 GCF_018555375.3 Anguilla rostrata | reverse complement strand
GCAACACCCTAGCAACCACGGAACACCATAGCAACACCTAGCAACACCTAGCAACACTAGAACTCCATAGCAACCACCTAGCAACACCCTAGCAACCACTTGGAACACCATAACAACAGCCTAGCAACACCCTAGCAACCGCCTATAACTCCATAGCAACCACCTAGCACCATCCTAGCAACCACTTAGAATACCCTAGCAACCAACCATAGCAAACCCTAGCAACCACCTAGAACCCTCCATAGCAACCACCTAGCAACACCCTAGCAACCACCTGGTACACCATAACAACTGCCTAGCAACACCCTAGCAACCACCTAGAACTCCATAGCAACCACCTAGCAACACCCTAGCAACCACCTGAACTAGAACCCATAGCAAACCCTAGCAACCCCTAGCAACACCATAGCAACCGCCTAGAACTCCATAGCAACCACCTAGCAACACCCTAGCAACCACCTAGAACTCCATAGCAACCACCTAGAACACCTAGCAACGCCTAGAACTCCATAGCACCACCTAGCAACACCATAGCAACGCCTAGAACTCCATAGCAACCACCTAGCAACACCCTAGCAACCACCTAGAACTCCATAGCAACCACCTAGCAACACCCTAGCAACCACCTAGCAACACCATAGCAACCGCCTAGAACTCCATAGCAACACCTAGCAACACCCTAGCAACCACTGAACACCATAGCAACACCTAACAACACCCTAGCAACCACTAGAACTAACCATAGCAACCACCTAGCAACACCCTAGCAACCCTAGAACTCCATAGCAACCACCTAGCAACACCCTAGCAACCCCTAGAACTCAACATAGCAACCACCTAGCACACACCCTAGCAACGGTCTCAAACTCCTTGCAACCACCTAGCAACACCATAGCAACCCGCCTAGAACTCCATAGCAACCACCTAGCAACAAACCCTAGCAACCACCTAGCAACACCATAGCAACCGCCTATAACTCCATAGCAACCACCTAGAACTCCATAGCAACCACCTAGCAACACCATAGCAACCACCTAGCAACCACCTGGAACACCATAACAACAGCCTAGCAACACCCTAGCAACCGCCTATAACTCCATAGCAACCACCAACAACATCTTAGCACCCACTTAGAATACCCTAGCAACCCCCTAGCAACACCCTAGCAACGGCCTAGAACTCCATAGCAACCACCTAGCAACACCATAGTAACCGCCAAAAACTCCTTAGAAACCACCTAGCAACACCCTAGCAACCACCTAGAACTCCATAGCAACCACCTAGCAATTCCATAGCAACCACCTAGCAACTCCATAGCAACCACCTAGCAACACCCTAGCAACACCTTGGCACTACTCAACTCCATAGCAACCACCTAGCAACACCTAGCAACGGCCTAGAACTCCATAGCAACCACCTAGCAACACCATAGCAACCGCCTAGAACCCATAGCAACCACCTAGCAACACCCTAGCAACCACCTAGAACTCCATAGCAACCACCTAGCAACACCATAGCAACCACCTAGCTACCCTAGCACGCCTAGAACTCCATAGCAACCACCTACAACCCTAGCAACCACTAGAACCCATAGCAACCACCTAGAACTCCATAGCAACCACCTAGCAACTCCATAGCAACCACCTAGCAACACCCTAGCAACACCTGGCAACTACATGAACTCCATAGCAACCACCTAGCAACACCCTAGCAACCACCTAAACTCCATAGCAACCACCTAGCAACACCCTAGCAACGGCCTCGAACTCCATAGCAAACCACCTAGCAACACCATAGCAACCGCCTGGACTCATAGCAATCACCTGAAACTCATAGCACCACTACCCACCACGCTGATCTCAGTTGATGAATAATGTCAGCTCTGAATAGGTGTGCATAAACTCTTCTATTTGCATACATCTCTGCCGTAGACACTGTTCGTCGTTCAGACAAGTCGACTTTGCTTGGGCAACCACACTTCACATTTCTGCGAATTGTCTAGTTATTATTTATTATTTTATTCCGCCCATTTTTTGGACCGCTACTCCTCCCAGAGTTTTTCGACCACATACACGTGCAATATGTCAAATCGAGCGGCTTGATCGGGAATGGTGTGCTATTACTTTGTGGAAAGATTGGTTGCACGGTTTTTGAAAAATTTGAATTTTTGTGGGCAATTTTTCCCATAGAGAATGAATGGCGGAATGTTCACCTTTGTGATGTCACAATTCTCTGTCTTCTCACCCTTGTGATGTCACAATGCCCTGTCCTCTGGCAGCAGTACTCTGGTCTCTCTCTAGATTTGAACATTCGGCCATTCATCTCTATGGGGAAAAATTGCCCACAAATTGTGCAATGCCTCATTGGGCATGGTAGAGAGTCCTTTGTCCATTGGTGGAGATCAGCCTCGCCCCCCTTCCTGATTGGCCGATGTTTGATATTTCATAACTTTTGAACCGTTTGTCATAGAGAACTATGGGTCGCGTCATTGGATTCAGTAAAGACCTAGCAACCGCCTAGAACTCCATTGTAACCCCCTAGCAACATCCTAGCAACCGGCTCTAACTGCATAGCAACGACCTAGCAACACCATAACAACCAGCTAGAAAACCCTAGCAACCATCTAGAATTCCATAGCAACCACCTGGAACACCTTAACAAATGCCTAGCAACACCCTAGCAACCGGCTATTACTCCATAGCAACCACCTAGAACTTCATAGCAACCACCTATCAAAACCCTAGCAACCACCTGGAACACCATAGCAACCACCTAGAAACACCCTAGCAACAACCTGGAACACCATAACAACTGCCTAGCAATAGCCTAGCAACCGCCTAGAATTCCATAGCAACCACCTGGAACACCATAGCAAATGCCTAGCAACACCCTAGCAACCGGCTATAACTCCATAGCAACCAACTAGCAACACCATAGCAACCACTTAGAATACCCTAGCAACCGCCTATAACTCCATAGCAACCACCTAGCAACATCCTAGCAACCACCTAGAATACCCTAGCAACACCCTAGCAACCGCCTATAACTCCATAGCAACCGCCTAGCAACACCCTAGCAACCACCTAGAACTCCAAAGCCACCACCTAGCAACACCCTAGCAACCGCCTAGAAAACCCTAGCAACCATCTAGAATTCCATAGCAACCACCTGGAACACCATAACAAATGCCTAGCAACACCCTAGCAACCGGCTATTACTCCATAGCAACCACCTAGAACTTCATAGCAACCACCTATCAAAACCCTAGCAACCACCTGGAACACCATAGCAACCACCTAGAAACACCCTAGCAACAACCTGGAACACCATAACAACTGCCTAGCAACAGCCTAGCAACCGCCTAGAATTCCATAGCAACCACCTGCAACACCATAGCAAAGCCTAGCAACACCCTAGCAACCGGCTATAACTCCATAGCAACCAACTAGCAACACCATAGCAACCACTTAGAATACCCTAGCAACCCCTAGCAACACCCTAGCAACCACCTATAACTCCATAGCAACCACCTAGCAACATCCTAGCAACCACCTAGAATACCCTAGCAACCACCTAGCAACACCCTAGCAACGGCCTAGAACTCCTTAGCAACCACCTAGCAACACCATAGCAACCACCTAGAACTCCATAGCAACCACCTAGCAACATCCTAGCAACCACTTAGAATACCCTAGCAACCCCCTAGCAACACCCTAGCAACCACCTATAACTCCATAGCAACCACCTAGCAACATCCTAGCAACCACCTAGAATACCCTAGCAACACCCTAGCAACCGCCTATAACTCCATAGCAACCGCCTAGCAACACCCTAGCAACCACCTCAAACTCCAAAGCAACCACCTAGCAACACCCTAGCAACCGCCTAGAAATCCATAGCAACCACCTAGCAACACCCTAGCAACCACCTAGAACTCCATAGCAACCACCTAGCAACACCCTAGCAACGCCTAGAACTCCATAGCAACCACATAGCAACACCATAGCAACCACCTAGAACTCCATAGCAACCACCTAGCAACATCCTAGCAACCACTTCGAATACCCTAGCAACACCCTAGCAACCATCTAGAACTCCATAGCAACCACCTAGCAACACCCTAGCAACCGCCTAGAACTCCATAGCAACCACCTAGCAACACCATAGCAACCACCTAGAACTCCATAGCAACCACCTAGCAACACCCTAGCAACCACCTAGCAACACCCTAGCAACGGCCTAGATCTCCATAGCAACCACCTAGCAACACCATAGCAACCGCCTCGAATTCCATAGCAACCACCTAGCAACACCCTAGCAACCACCTAGCAACACCATAGCAACCGCCTAGATCTAAATAGCAATCACCTAGCAACACCCTAGCAACCACCTGGAACACCATAGCAACCACCTAGCAACACCCTAGCAACCACCTAGCAACACCTTAGCAACGGCCTAGAACTCCATAGCAACCACCTAGCAACACCATAGCATCTGCCTAGAACTCCATAGGAACCACCTAGCAACACCCTAGCAACGGCCTTGAACTCCATAGCAACCACCTAACAACACCATAGCAACTGCCTAGAACTCCATAGCAACCACCTAGAACTCATAGCAACCACCTAGCAACACCATAGCAACCACCTAGAACTCCATAGCAACCACCTAGCAACACCCTAGCAACCACCAAGAATACCATAGCAACCACCTAGCAACACCATAGCACCGGCCTAGAACCCCATAGCAACCACCTAGCAACACCCTAGCAACCACCTAGCAACACCCTAGCAACCACCTGGAACACCATAGCAACCACCTAGCAACACCCTAGCAACCACTTGGAACACCAACACTGCCTAGAAACACCCTAGCAACCACTTGGAACACCATAGCAACCACCTAGCAACACCCTAGCAACCACCTAGAACTCCATACCAACCACCTAGCAACACCCTAGCAACCGCCTAGAACTCCATAGCAACCACCTAGTAACACCCTAGCAACGGCCTAGAACTCCATAGCAACCACCTAGCAACACCCTAGCAACCACCTAGCAACACCATAGCAACCGCCTAGATCTAAATAGCAACCACCTAGCAACACCCTAGCAACCACCTGGAACACCATAGCAAACACCTAGCAACACCCTAGCAACCACCTAGCAACACCTTAGCAACGGCCTAGAACTCCATAGCAACCACCTAGCAACACCCTAGCAACCACCTAGCAACACCTTAGCAACGGCCTAGAACTCCATAGCAACCACCTAGCAACTCCATAGCAACCACCTAGCAACACCCTAGCAACACCGTGGCAACTACCTTGAACTCCATAGCAACCACCTAGCAACACCCTAGCAACGGCCTAGAACTCCATAGCAACCACCTAGCAACACCATAGCAACCGCCTAGAACTCCATAGCAACCACCTAGCAACACCCTAGCAACCACCTAGAACTCCATAGCAACCACCTAGCAACACCATAGCAACCACCTAGCTACCCCCTAGCAACGGCCTAGAACTCCATAGCAACCACCTAGCAACACCCTAGCAACCACCTAGAACTCCATAGCAACCACCTAGAACTCCATAGCAACCACCTAGCAACTCCATAGCAACCACCTAGCAACACCCTAGCAACACCGTGGCAACTACCTTGAACTCCATAGCAACCACCTAGCAACACCCTAGCAACCACCTAGAACTCCATAGCAACCACCTAGCAACACCCTAGCAACGGCCTCGAACTCCATAGCAACCACCTAGCAACACCATAGCAACCGCCTGGAGCTCAATAGCAATCACCTGAAACTCCATAGCAACCAGCTACCACCACCATCGCTGATCTCAAGTATTGATGAAGGGTTAATTTAGCTCTGAATATGTGTGTTGCATATAGACTCTTGCCGTGATATTATAGCATATATACCATACTCTGTCTCTGCTTATGCTACAGAAACTGTTCGCTCCGTTCAGCACAAAGTCGACTTTGCGTTGGCGGCAACCACACTTCACAATTTCTGCAGGAATTGTCTAGTTATTCTTTATTATTTATTCCGCCCATTTTTTGGACCGCTACTCCTCCCAGAGTTTTCGAACCACATACACGTGCAATATGTCAAATCGAGCGGCTTGATCGGGAATGGTGTGCTATTACTTTGTGGAAAGATTGGTTGCACGGTTTTTGAAAAATTTGAATTTTTGTGGGCAATTTTTCCCATAGAGAATGAATGGCGGAATGTTCACCTTTGTGATGTCACAATGCTCTGTCTTCTCACCCTTGTGATGTCACAATGCCCTGTCCTCTGGCAGCAGTACTCTGGTCTCTCTCTAGATTTGAACATTCGGCCATTCATCTCTATGGGGAAAAATTGCCCACAAATTGTGCAATGCCTCATTGGGCATGGTAGAGAGTCCTTTGTCCATTGGTGGAGATCAGCCTCGCCCCCCTTCCTGATTGGCCGATGTTTGATATTTCATAACTTTTGAACCGTTTGTCATAGAGAACTATGGGTCGCGTCATTGGACTCAGTAAAGACCTAGCAACCGCCTAGAACATTGTAACCCCCTAGCAACATCCTAGCAACCGGCTCTAACTGCATAGCAACGACCTAGCAACACCATAACAACCAGCTAGAAAACCCTAGCAACCATCTAGAATTCCATAGCAACCACCTGGAACACCATAACAAATGCCTAGCAACACCCTAGCAACCGGCTATTACTCCATAGCAACCACCTAGAACTTCATAGCAACCACCTATCAAAAACCTAGCAACCACCTGGAACACCATAGCAACCACCTAGAACACCCTAGCAACAACCTGGAACACCATAACAACTGCCTAGCAATAGCCTAGCAACCGCCTAGAATTCCATAGCAACCACCTGGAACACCATAGCAAATGCCTAGCAACACCCTAGCAACCTCCTAGAACTCCATAGCAACCACCTAGCAACACGATAGCAACCACTTAGAATACCCTAGCAACCACCTATAACTCCATAGCAACCACCTAGCAACATCCTAGCAACCACCTAGAATACCCTAGCAACACCCTAGCAACCGCCTATAACTCCATAGCAACCGCCTAGCAACACCCTAGCAACCACCTAGAACTCCAAAGCCACCACCTAGCAACACCCTAGCAACCGCCTAGAAAACCCTAGCAACCATCTAGAATTCCATAGCAACCACCTGGAACACCATAACAAATGCCTAGCAACACCCTAGCAACCGGCTATTACTCCATAGCAACCACCTAGAACTTCATAGCAACCACCTATCAAAACCCTAGCAACCACCTGGAACACCATAGCAACCACCTAGAAACACCCTAGCAACAACCTGGAACACCATAACAACTGCCTAGCAACAGCCTAGCAACCGCCTAGAATTCCATAGCAACCACCTGCAACACCATAGCAAATGCCTAGCAACACCCTAGCAACCGGCTATAACTCCATAGCAACCAACTAGCAACACCATAGCAACCACTTAGAATACCCTAGCAACCCCCTAGCAACACCCTAGCAACCACCTATAACTCCATAGCAACCACCTAGCAACATCCTAGCAACCACCTAGAATACCCTAGCAACCACCTAGCAACACCCTAGCAACGGCCTAGAACTCCTTAGCAACCACCTAGCAACACCATAGCAACCACCTAGAACTCCATAGCAACCACCTAGCAACATCCTAGCAACCACTTAGAATACCCTAGCAACCCCCTAGCAACACCCTAGCAACCACCTATAACTCCATAGCAACCACCTAGCAACATCCTAGCAACCACCTAGAATACCCTAGCAACACCCTAGCAACCGCCTATAACTCCATAGCAACCGCCTAGCAACACCCTAGCAACCACCTCAAACTCCAAAGCAACCACCTAGCAACACCCTAGCAACCGCCTAGAAATCCATAGCAACCACCTAGCAACACCCTAGCAACCACCTAGAACTCCATAGCAACCACCTAGCAACACCCTAGCAACGGCCTAGAACTCCATAGCAACCACCTAGCAACACCATAGCAACCACCTAGAACTCCATAGCAACCACCTAGCAACATCCTAGCAACCACTTCGAATACCCTAGCAACACCCTAGCAACCATCTAGAACTCCATAGCAACCACCTAGCAACACCCTAGCAACCGCCTAGAACTCCATAGCAACCACCTAGCAACACCATAGCAACCACCTAGAACTCCATAGCAACCACCTAGCAACACCCTAGCAACCACCTAGCAACCCTAGCAACGCCTAGATCTCCATAGCAACCACCTAGCAACACCATAGCAACCGCCTCGATTCC
>NW_026985707.1:0-26545 GCF_018555375.3 Anguilla rostrata | reverse complement strand
AAGAGGCAAAAAATAAAAACTCTTTCAGGGTGGATAGTGAGTTAGGGCTCTGCTTCTTTACTTTTGCTGGTAACTGTGAGAAACTTCCCACAGCATTGCAAGCCAATACACAGCAAAAGCCAGATTCACTTTAGAAACAGGAATGCAAAAAAGTGATCTGTTCACATGTAACCAGGTAGTGCAGTCTGTCTGTTTTGCTGAGGTTATATATAACCATGTAGTGCAGTCTGTCTGTTCTGCTGGTGTTACATATAACCAGTGTGGCGTGGATCGGGGCATGGCCCCGCAGTGCCCCTCCCAGCCGGATATTCATCAGCTCAAACCTACCACCAGGCCCGCTGTTCAGGACCCAGGACAGCACCACTCTGTGAAGCCCAGCCACAGGACCCTGGAGAGCGGCAACCAGGAAATTCCCCAACTCCCTCATTGGCACTCAACACACCTGAAGTCAATGAGGGAAATGGGCTGGGGAGGCCTTTGTCTCCCTTGAGCAGAGGGGGTTTTTGGGCTACAACAGAGCGGCGAAATATCTGTTTGTAACTTTGTACTTGTTTTGCAGAAGCCAGCGGAGACGCAGGACCACATCCCTCTTCGTGCTTTAAAGAGGGATCCCCTAAGCTGTCTCCGGGTCATCATCACCTTAATTTCAGTTACTTTACTTTAATTTAATTTAAAGAAGAAACTTTTGTTGTTGAGTACGGCTTTGATTTGCGTGCTTAATTTGGTTTAATTAAAGAGCCCTGTTGGGCTATTTTTCCCCAAACCTCCGGTCTGTGTATTTCTGTGCCGCCCCGCCTGCACCGTCACACCCAGTACGGTGCCACACCAGGTAGTGGAACCAAAGCTATGCAGGAACTGTTAAGGATGCCTTTGAGTTCATTTTGTTGGAATAGTGATAGGCCTACATTTGATGGTGCTGTCCAAGGAGACACCATTTAGCTTTTTCCAGGCTTTAGGAATCTTCAGAACCTTGTACAGGCCAGACTTTAGCCTGAGATAAGCCACAGAATTACCTCAGAAACAGGCACTTTAACAGTCCCCTGAGAAGACCTCACCCTGACACCCATTATATCCTACAATTCCTCTACGTTCCTATTTTCACTCTGTCTACAGGCACTATTGGATTCTGGGTCAGCCTACACCAGAATAAAGCAGAGACCAGGGTGGCACTACTGGCCTTGTAACATGGTGCATTTACTGCCTGACCTAATCGCACAATACAGTAACACAAACATTTTATTCATAACCACACTTGCCTCTCCCAAACCAAACCCAGCATTACATTAATCATAATGTTGAACTGGATCATCATTGGTAGTGCTGTGTTAAGCTGAACCGGTCATGGTCTGGTGATGACTGTCTCAAGCCTGCCCTCATGGCTGCGTTGGCCCCTGCCTCTGTTTCCCTTAGCTATGCTGCCATAGCCTTATTCTGCCGGGGTTTTCCTTATCGCACGTGGGCACCTCTGTTTCTAATCTACCATTTGAACCCCCTAACAATGTTTTTTTTTCTCGTCATCCTCGGCTCTGGGCACCTGCCCGGAGCTCTAGCCCAAGTTTGCTGAGCACCCCCCCCGACCCGGAGCTCCAGCCCTAGACCAGCTAGACCAGCTGGGCACCCCCGCCTTCTGCCACTGTTGATTTTCCACAACAAACCGGTACCTGCCCGCGGCAGATGGGTTCCCCCTCTGAGTCCGGTTCTGCTCAAAGTTTCTTCCTGTTATCATTCAGGGAGATTTTCCTTGCCACTGTTGCCCTAGGCTTACTCTTTAGGGGCCGGTTCTCTGTAAAGCTGCTTTGTGACAAAGCTCCTTTGTTAAAAGTGCTATACAAATAAAATAAAATTGAAATAAATATGCTGGCCTGTAAAGCAAAAGTGAGCCTGTGATCTTGTGCCATTTGCCTTGCTTCTCAGCTCTGCCTTGGTCTTTTATGATCACAGTCTTGGATCTCTGGTCTTGATTCTTTAGCTGCTTATTTTACCATCCTGGGTCACAGTGGGACAGACAAGCTGTGGTTCTGCTGTACCTTTCATTCATTTTTTTCACAATTATATTATTTATATTCCATGTCTGTCTCATTTTGTGTAAAGGAAGTGTAGCTTGTATTTTTTTATTTGATGGGGAATATGTTCATATTAATACTGTAACATACTATACCCTCTCTTCATTTAAATCTGCGAGTTGTATGTTTGGACCATTATTGATCCATCACATTGGTTTGCCTAACAAGGAATTCATGATGTATTTAATAACTGGTATCTTTAATGATAATATGTAAATTAAATCTAATAAAATACATTTTACAATGTGGATACATTTTTTACATTTGATGCTACTTCTGTATTCATTAAATGAGGGCACAATCTGTTAAAATAGCTTGACTCAAAAATCATAATTCTCACTTGCCTGACAATTTTATTGTATTCTATTTTCACTTTAACTATGAAGTGTTTATAAAAACATGCTGTCATTATCTACTTTAATTATTACACCATACTCACATGGCCTTCCTGCAGTTCCCGACTACTGGTAGCAGTCTCTGATAACCTGCTGCTGATGTTTTGTAGGTCTTCAAGTCAAACTCATCTAGGATCTCCTCTGACATCAGTAACATAAAGGCCATGGCTGAACATTGGTGTGGTTCCAGCTTTTCATTAGAGAGTTTTCCTGATCTCTGTAAATTCTTGATTTCCTCCACTAGAGAGTTGTCATTCAGTTCATTGAGACAGTGGAAAAGATTTATGGTCCTCTCTGCTGAAGATTCTTTTTTGATCCTCTCCTTTATGTACAATACTGTTTTCTCAATGCTCTCTGATCTGCTTCCTGTCTGTGTCTGTGGATCTAAATGGTAAATGGTAAATGGACTGTATTTATATAGTGCTTTTATCCAATCTGGTACAGGTGATCTGCTTCCTGTCTGTGTCTGTGGATCTGGTACAGGTGATCTGCTTCCTGTCTGTGTCAGTATTCCTCCTAATAGAGTCTGAATGGAGTCCAGAGAGAGGCCTAGAAGGAATCTGAGGAAAAGGTCCAGGTGTCCATTCTTACTCCCTAAGGCCTGATCCACTGCAGTCGTGTGTAACTCAGACAGCTGCACTCTGTCACTGCAAGGTTTTGATTCTTCTGCTCTGAGTACATTTCTGTTCTCATTCACACATGAATGAAACACAAACAAGGCAGCCAGATACTCCTGAATGCTCAGATGCACAAAGCAGTAGACCTTCTTCTCACCCAACCCACACTCCTCTTTAAAGACCTCTGTGCACACCCCAGAGTACACTGAAGCTTCACTGACATCAATGCCACTTTCTCTCAGGTCCTCTTCATAGAATATCAGATTGCCCCTTTCCAGCTGTAGTAAAGCCAGCTGCCCCAGTTTCAGGATGATTTCTGTATTTGATGCTGACATTTTCTTTGGGGTTGTCTCATTGGTGCCATGATACTTCTCATTCTTCACATTAGTCTGAATGAGCAGGAAGTGTGTGTACATTTCAGTCAGAGTTTTGGGCATTTTTCTATTGCGTACTTTACCCAACATTGTCTCCAGTACAGTGGCAGAAATCCAGCAGAAGACTGGTATGTGACACATGATGTAGAGACTCCTGGATGACTTTATGTGTGAGATAATTTTGCTGGCCTTGTTCCGATCTCTGATTCTCTTCCTGAAGTACTCCTCCTTCTGTGGGTCATTGAATCCTCGTACCTCTGTCACCTGGTGGACGCACTCAGGAGGGATCTGATTGGCTGCTGCTGGTCGGGAGGTGATCCAGAGGAGGGCAGAGGGAAGCAGATTCCCCTTAATGAGGTTGGTCAGCAGCACATCCAATGATGATGACTCTGTTATATCACAGCAAATCTCATTGCTTTGGAAATCTAGAGGAAGTCGACACTCATCCAGACCATCAAAGATGAACACAACTTTGACTTCATCATCTTCAAAACTTTTGATCTCTTTCAGTTGTGGATAGTAGTGCTGCAGAAGTTCCATGAGACTAAATTCTCTCTCCTTTTTCAGATTCAGATCTCGGAAAGGAAGAGTGAAGATGAAATCAATGTCCTGATTGGCTTTTCCATCTGCCCAGTCCAGAATGAACTTCTGCACAGAGACTGTTTTCCCAATGCCAGCGATGCCCTTTGTAAGCACAGTTCTGATTGGTTTCTCTTGTCCAGGTGAAGGCTTAAAGATGTCATTGCAGATGATTGCGGTCTCATGTGTGGTTTGCCTCTTCGATGCTATCTCAATCTGTCTGATCTCATGTTCATCATTGACCCCCCTACTTCCCCCCTCTGTGATGTAGAGCTCTGTATAGATCTCATTGAGGAGGGTTGGGTTGCCCTGCTTTGCTAAACCTTCAAATATGCATTCAAACCTCTTCTTCAGATGAGTTTTCAGTGCCTGCTGGGCTCTTTCTTTGAATTCATCTGAGGAGACGAAATATGAGAACCAATGTTTAAAATAACAGAAATAGACAAAAAAAAAACTTATGCAGAAAGATTTCACAATGTTGTGAAAGTGTTGCACATTAAGTTGCAGCTATACCTATATAGTTAAATTGTAACTAATTTGGTAACAAGAGGTTATTACTGATTAACGCCAATGTAGAAAACATGGAACAGTTAACAATATATTTGATTACACATGCGAAACAAAGGCCAGCCCTGTTACATCTCGTCTGTTAATATGAAATAATTCTGCATCATGAGGACACATTGTGAAATTAACAGGCAAGGTTTATTTGTTATGTATCATGAGTATGCCTATATGCTATAACTAGCCTCAGTAAAGTGCTGCCCTACTCTGTAGTGTTTCACACTTCTCACAAACTGTTGTACACACAACAATGAAAACATAAAAAGGATTCATTTCCATTTAAACATTCAATTTCTGAATTGTTCATAGTATGGTGTGTCTTTATGGTAAATATGGTCTTCATGCAGTAATTAAATTATCTTATAATTATTATGATCGGTGCTCTTTAATCCAGGATAAAACCTCAGGGCAGTCAGTCTGATGGGACAGTGGTTTAGTAACTGGCTTTTGATCCCAAGGCTCCTGGTTTTAAAGTCTATCGGAAACATTTAATCTCATGTGCATTTGATTGCCCCCATTATTACTGCTGGATGCTATATTGGAATTGAAATGAGTTCCTGTACATGTTGTGTGTAATGTTTTTTATATGCAAGACTGTTGATGTAAAACACTATTATCAAAGTGTGAATACTATAAATCAGTACTCTGTTATTTTGTACTCTGTCATTTCAGCATTCTAATGGCCACAGTAGCAATGAGAGAAAATTCTTACTGTGCTGCTCATCTCTCTCCAGTGGGTCAGTGACATCCTTCTTCTTCATGTTCCTCAGGATATGGAGTGTGATCTTCAGAGACCCCTCAATGCCACAGGTCTCCAGCATCTTCTCAACTATGTACAGGGCCTCAGGATCCTCCTGCCCTCTCTCAGTGCATTCTGGTTGCAATTCCATACAGAGATCTTCAGAAGCTATTAAGCATTCTGGCAAACCTACTCAGAGCTCTGAACAGTTTCAACTTTCAGTCTTCTCGTTCATCAGTGCGCAAGAACTGATAAACATGAGAGGTGTGCGTATCAACTGAAATAAATACATGAAAGGTAGCTGTTCAGTGTGAATAAACACTTAGTTTGCTGTTCAGTGTGAAATAACACAGAGAGGGGCTGTACAGTGAAATAAACACATGAGTGCTGTATCGTGTGAAATAACATGAAATGTGCTGTATCAGTGTAAATAAACACATGATTTTGCTTACTGGAATAACACATGAAGTCTGTATCAGTGTGAAATAAACACATGAAGAGGTGTGCTGTATCAGAGTGAAATAAACACATGAAGGTGGCGTACGGTGATAATGTTAGTTCGTACAGAGCCATGGAAACAAAGCCTTGCTTTATTATGGGTGGCAGTGTAGTATAATGGGTGAGGAGCTGGTCTTGTCAGAGGTTTGAATCCCAGGTAGGACACTGCTGTTGTACCCTTGAGCAAGGTACTTAACCTGCATTGCTTCAGTTCATATCCAGTTGTATAAAAGGAAGCAATGTAAATGCTGTGTAAAAAGTTGTGTAAGTCGCTCTGAATAAGAGTGACTGCTAAATGCCTGCAATGTCTCATGTTTTCTCTTGTAGGAAGGCCAGAACAGGAAAAGATACTTTAGAACACAACATGCAGCAGGTCTAAAGCCTATATTCGAAATGCAGCTTTTGCTCCTGATTTATGATTTTTAGGGACACTACTTGTGATGAATCACGAATGTCCTTGGAATAATTTAGTTGTGGAGTTGAATTAAGTTTCTCAGTGCAATACATTTTTTAATGCTAACTATACAAACTGAGTGCTGAGTGTCCATTCTACCTGCCCCGGGAGTTTCCGCAGTGATCACTAGGGCTGTTTACATTCCACCACAAGCGGACACGACGAGGCTTTGTCGGTGTTACATGATGTGCTAAGCGGACTACAGACCAAGCATCCAGACGCTGCCCTCATCGTGGCAGGGGACTTCAACAAGGAAAACCTTATGCCAAGCTTTTACCAACACGTCAACACTTCCTATGACTTATTTTAGGACTTATATTAGAACTTACGTTTTTTTACTTATTTGTATTGCTCGTTTTATTTAAATAACTGCTCTTTATATTCTTCTCTCTTTTAATTTGTATTCATATCTTATATTATTTTATATTATTAGTATTATTTATTTTTTCTGTATATTATTATTATTGAAGCGTTATGTTGCACAGTCTACAAGGAGTTTGTCGCACCAGCATTTCACTACATGTATGTATATGCATGTGACAAATAAATGCATTGAACTTTGAACTTTAAAAAATTCTGTTTGGAGTCATCCACTGCCATCGTTCATGGATCCTAAAAAGGAATCCGGTCTATCTGTGAGCCAAAGAGGGCCAGAGCACTCTATAACATTAATAAACCTGATTAGATATTCAATCTGATCGTCTGAAAGTCACATTAACTTCAAATATTGAAATAGAAAAATAATATATCATACCTGTTTTGAGGAGGACAGTGTCTCTGAACTCTTCTCTTCTGAACGACTTAAATCCAGTGAGCAGTGAATCCTGTGAATAAATCATAAGACACAACTTAGTTAAACTCTTTTACTGCAGCTCTAACTCACAGTACATGGAGACAGAGCTTCCAGGTAAATTCATACTCTTACTGCAGCTCTAACTCGCAGCACATAGAGACAGAGCTTCCAGTTAAACCCATAGGCGTACTGCAGCTGTAAAAGTGCGTTCACACAGTGAGTAACTCGGTTGATGAGTTTCTGGAAGTCCATTCATTCTCTAGTAGCTGAGCGAGGCCCAGAAACACAAGCAACTGGACAACTGAGCAACCAGAGTTGCCCTAAAAATGTTGCTCACAGTATAACTTTTTGCTGGCATCGCCCGACAACAGCCAATCAGAGTTTCAGGCTTCCTATTTCTCCATCCGATATAATACCATTTTGCAAATTATTATCCCGCTCAGTGAGAAAAAATGGACGAATAACTTATCATTATGGTAAAACTAAACCCGGTGTTATACAACGTTTTTAAAAAGAGTACAGGGATAAGCGTCTGAAAATGACACTTGGACGGCAGTTTCAGATTGCTTGCTAGCAAGCTAGTCTGTGAGATAAAGAAATCGCTAGCAAGGCAGCTAACTAGTGAGAGAGATTCATAGGAAGAGACTAGCAGTGGCATAAGAGAGATGGCATAGGTACACAAACAAAATTTATCAGTGTCTGACATAACTATAGAAACAAAAGGAGATGATATGTGGCTATATGGGAAATATGCGTCTTTTGTAACGCCGTTATTTCTCGTCAAAAATATGTAGTTGCACAAAACCTCTAAGAGGAAACAACGGGAAGCTCCTGCCCCTCCCTCGGCCTAGTAAACTTGAGCAACCCATCAACCCAGTTTCTCGCTGTGTGAACGCAAGGTAACTCACAGCACAAGGAGACAGAACTTCCAGTTAAACTCATCCTCTTACTACAGCTATAACTCACAGCACATGGAGACAGAGCTTCCAGTTAAACTCATCCTCTTACTGCAGCTCTAACTCACAGCACATGGAGACAGATCTTCCAGTTAATCTCATCCTCTTGCTGCAGGTCTAACTCACAGCACAAGGAGACAGAGCTTCCAGTTAAACTCATCCACTTGCTGCAGGTCTAATGCAATACGAACGTGTTTCATTACCTTTGATCACCTGTGAACTCTCCTCTGAAGCCGACTGGACGATGCATTGAATGGTCACTCTTCATAGACAGACAGCTGGGTACACGTGACTCAGCCCTATCAACCTGGACCCTGTGAACAAAACATGGAGACAAAGATTTCAGTTAAACCCATCCTCTTACTGCAGCACTAACTCACAGAACATGGAGACAGAGCTTCCAGTTAAACTCATCGTCTTACTGCAGCTCTAATTCACAGCACATGGAGACAGAGTTTCCAGTTAAACTCATCCTCATACTGCAGCTCTAACTCACTGCACATGGAGACAGAGCTTCCAGTTAAACTCATACGCTTACTGCAGCTCTAACAGTGCGTTCACACAGTGAGTAACTCGGATGATGAGTTGCTAGAAGTCCATTCATTCTCTATGTATCTGAGCGAGGCCTAGAAACACAAGCAACTGGGCAACTGAGCAACCAAAGTTGCCCTAAAAATGTTGCTCACAGTATAACTTTTTGCTGGCATCGTCCGTCAACAGCCAGTCAGAGTATCAGGCTTCCTATTTCTCCAACTGATGAGGTACCATTTCGCTAATTATTATCCCGCTCAGTGAGAAAAATGGACGAACAACTTATCATTATGGTACAATTACACCCGGTGTTATACAACGTTTTTAAAAAGAGTACAGGGATAAGCGTCTGAAAATGACACTTGGACGGCAGTATCAGCTTGCTTGCTAGCAAGCTAGTCTGTGAGATAAAGAGATCGCTAGCTAGGCAGCTAACTAGTGAGAGAGATACGGAGCGATCGCTAGCCAGCTAGTGAGAGGGATAGCGAGGTCGCTAGCTAGGTGGCTAACTAGTGAGAGAGATATAGAGAGATATATGGCTAACGAGATGGCAATAACAAATATTTATCAGTGTCTGACATAACTATAGAAACAAAACGAGATGATATGTGGCTATATGGGAAATATGTGTCTATTGTTAGGCCGTTATTTCTTGTCAAAAATATGAAGTTGCACAAAACCTCTAAGAGGATACAACGGGAAGCTCCTGCCCCTCCCTCAGCCTAGTAAACTTGAGCAACCCATCAACCCAGTTTCTCGCTGTGTGAACGCAGGGTAACTCACAGCACAAGTAGACAGAGCTTCCAGTTAAACTCATCCTCTTACTGCAGCTCTAACTCACAGCACGTGGAGATAGAGCTTCCAGTTAAACTCATCCTCTTATTGCATCTGTAACTCACAGAATATGGAGACAGAGCTTCCAGTTAAACTCATCCTCTTACTGCAACTCTAACTCACAGCAAACTTTGACAGAGCTTCCAGTTAAACTCATCCTTTTACTGCAGCTCTAACTCACAGCACGTGGAGATAGAGCTTCCAGTTAAACTCATCCTCTTATTGCATCTGTAACTCACAGAATATGGAGACAGAGCTTCCAGTTAAACTCATCCTCTTACTGCAGGCCTAATTCAATACAAATGTGGTTCATTACCTTTGATCGCCTGTGAACTCTCCTCTGAAGTCGATTAGACGATTCACTGAATGGTCACTCTTCATAGACAGACAGCTGGGTACAGATGACCAAGCCCTATCTACCTGGACCCTGTGAACAAAACATGGAGACATAGATTTCAGTTAAACTCATCCTCATACTGCAGCTCTAACTCACAGCACAAGGACACAAAGGTTCCAGTTAAACTCATCCTCTTAGTACAGCTCTAACGCACAGCACATGGAGACAGAGCTTCCAGTTAAAGTCATCCTCTTACTGCAGCTCTAACTCACAGCACATAGAGACATAGCTTCCAGTTAAACTCATCATCTTACTGCAGCTCTAACTCACAGTACATGGAGACAGAGCTTCCAGTTAAACTCATCCTCTTTCTGCAGCTCTAACTCACAGCACATGGAGACAGAGCTGCCAGTGAAACTCATACGCTTACTGCAGCTGTAACAGTGCGTTCACACAGTGAGTAACTCGGTTGATGAGTTGCTAGAAGTCCATTCATTCTCTATTGTAAGAAGTCTGTCTCTGATGCCAATATGTCTGCTGGCCACACATTCCCTTGATCTTATCATTATCACAATACAGTTGGTACAATGGTAGAATAGCGACCGGGAGTGAGAGATTGGGAACCATTCAAGTCAACAGACGTGCTAATTCAATCACAACAGGACGGCCAATACACTATGGCCTAATTGATAGGTGTTACAAGGACTGACTACATCCGTCTTGGTATGTATATTCAACACTACTGATCAAAGCTTCGAAAACAAATAAGAAGCAGCCTCTGGAAAGGTTCGTGGTTCATTCTGACTCTGCTGAATCCAAGGTGTCATTCGTGCGCTTTGTCACTGCCGGTATTGGAAATAAACTTTGTACTTTTTCATCACGTTCGAGAGACGTCCTTTTTTCCTTACAACTGGCGAGCCACCCAGCGAGGAATTCCGAAAAAAAAAAAACCGGGGACACTAAGGTAAGAAACGCGGTTTCTTCTTTTATGCTGCTGGTTTGTATTTTAGGGAACCCCCTCGTTTAAAAAAACCTAGAAAGGAGTTTTAAGGACTGGGACAGTTTGTTTGTTTTCACCATCATACTGGCAGTAAGAGTTTTAATTCCGAAGCACTGGAATTAAGAGTAACTGGACCGTGCCCGACGGAGTGTGGCACTGTTGTAACTTGTAGATACAAGTAGGCCTAAAGTAACTGGTCTTTAGAATCAATTGTGCCCGAAGCACCGGGACCTTTATGCTAAAATAGTATTCCTAAAGTAACTGGAATCCTCGACCTGTGTCCGAAGTACAGGAACAGGGTAGCTGTTGTTTATCTTAAAGCAACTAGATAACGCAACGGTTAGAACATAGACCTAAAGTAACTGGTCTGTAGAATTTATTGGTTCCGAAGCACTGGAACATAGATTCTTAAATTGGGTGTACTCTGTAACTTATCACTTACTAATTCACGTGACTAGATTGCGCATTAACGCTGGTTTGGCAATATTGTTCGTGTATTGTGTGATAGCTAATTATAAATTAGAGGATGGAAGACTTTGTGGTTAGGTACATTGCTAAACATGGCAAAAGCAGTGTGCTTGAAGGGATAGAAAACCAAGACGCGCCTTACGAGTGGGCATCGTCTCAGTTTGAAAACTATTCGAAATTACCTAAAAATAAGAAAGGGAAAATTGCTACAGCACTGCAAGCGATTCTGGCATCTTACAAAATGACTAAAAAGAGATTAGACGTTGTAGAGATAGAAAACCATACTCTTCAACAGCAAGTAGCAGAGAATGCAGTCACTCTTAAAAGCTATAAAGTGAATGCCACGCTTAACATGGAGATTCAAATAAAGCTGAGGCAGGAGGTTGCACAGCTAGAAAACAATAATCAGAATCTTATGTCGTCACTAGAAAAAACAGCCAATGACTTGAATCGTGCACAAGCGGCGTATGATTACTTGATTAGTAAATGTACCAATCTGACTCCCAGAACTCACACTAGCAATTCAGACCGTGTAGGAAAATACAAGAGAGCAGTAGATATCATGCAAGGACACATAGCAGCGGTAGGGGTACCCCTTCCTGAGGGATTAGTGGCTGAATTAGACAATGAGGATGATAAAACCAACAATTTTGGGGGGAAATCTGCATGGGGTAATTGGGATAGCTATTCGGATTACACAGTTAAGTTTCCTATGGCCCCTGTACATTCAACCACTACTATTCAGCCTGGGGAGGGGGGGCAGAGGGAACGCACAAGTACAACTACTACACTTAGGCCTCTCTCACCTGGTGACATTGAATCCCTAATCAAGAACATTGGTTACTTTGAGCCTTCTAAGAGAGACCCGCTCGAATTCATTGCATCACTAGAACGTGCAGTAGATCTACACAGACTTACTGATGCCGATGCTTGTGTCACACTAATTGCATGCCTTCCACACGCCTTAGCTAGGGCACTTTCTACTGATATACAGAACAAGAATGCAGACAAAGCTAGCAGGAAGAAGGCACTACTAGAGGTCCTGGGAACTCGAGAGATAGATTGGGAGAGAATTAGGGAAGTAGAAATGCAACAGGGAGAACACCCAGCAGCATATGCTTCTAGATTATGGGAAGCTTTCTCTGACTATAGTGGGATGCCACATTTAACCCAACAAGACCCTATTTTCAAGTCTACATTGATTTCACAGAGTGACACATACACCAGAGATGCCTTAACACTTCACATTGACTCCCATACCCCATACACCGAAATAGTTACAAAAATGACTCAACTTTACAACTCCAAAACAACAGGTTGGCGAATAAGAAGAGAAATCCAGTAGCTGCAGTTGGCGGAAGGCCTCATAATAATAGTTCACATAAGACTGTGTCATGGAGAAATGAAGGATATGCGCCAGATTACATTAAGCAGCAAAGAGGAGAGAGGTCATTACCCTATACTTTGGATAGAAAGTTTGTTTGTTATGCATGTGGAAAGGAAGGACACATAGCTAAGGAATGCAAATCTTTTCACAGTAAGGGTCCTGACCACTCAAGTTTGAGCCAGACACTCAGTACTCTACAGTCAGCAATAACAAAACTGAGTGTAGAGAATGTTGATTTGCAGGCAACTATTTCTAAAATGAAAAGCAATACCACTTCACACTCAGCATAGGGGTGTCAGGCCTCCGTGCTGCACGTGGCACCTTTGTCACGTGACAAATGGGGTAGACCAATTACACAGATCGCTGTTGGAGGCCGATGCGATAATTGGTTAGTGGATAGTGGTGCTTCTTTGTCCATAATTCATTCTAATGCAACCCCTAGTCACAGTAACAGGACGATCACAATAGAAGGCTTCGATGGTACTATGTCTCTGGCTTCCCAATCAGATAACCTTACCTTTGAAATTGGAAAAGACAGGTTTAAAGACAAAGCTTGGCTTAGTGCAACAGGAGATGGTCGCAACATTTTAGGTTCAGACATAATGAAAAAGCGTGGTTACATTATAGATTATGGCAACAATTGCATTTGGCGCAATACTGAATTTAATGATGAGTTGGTGGAGATTTCTGATGTCCATGCAGTGCATGCCATTAAGAAGTCGGAGGAATATGACTTGCATACATTGTTGAGGGTTAACGATGCAGATTTGGAGGAAGTGTTAGCAAAACATAGAGGTGTTTTTGCTAAAAATAAACATGATTGTGGGCGAATAGATCGTGAAGTCATGGAAGTAAATATACAAGGCCGTGATCCTCCGTCACTCCGCCAATATAAGTACCCAGAGGAAGCAAACCCTTATATTCAATCTACGATTGAGTCTCTTTTGCAACAGGACGTCATACGACCCTGCCTCTCACCAGCAATGGCTCCCATATGGCCAGTTCGGAACCAGACAATTCCTGGAGGCTTTGTGTTGATTACAGAGAACTTAATAAATGCCACCCTACCTGTGCTCCAGTAGTAGCTTCAACACCAGATGTACTAGCATCTCTGATTCCTGAAGCAAATTATTATTCAGCATTAGACATTTCTAATGGATTTTGGTCAATACCATTGCATCCAGACTGCCAGTACAAATTTGCATTCAAATTTAAAATACACAATACACATGGAATGTTCTGCCTCAAGGTTTTGCTAGTTCACCCACACTCTTCCATCAGTGTCTAGCCCAGGTGTTAACAGCTTTCTCCAAACCTGAATGCCTTATTCAGTATGTTGATGATTTGCTGTTACAGACTGCTACCAGAGAAGAACCATAATCTTACTGGCAGAATTACTCGGCTACTTGAAAATGCAGGACTTAAATTAAATCGAAAAAGCACAGCTCCTCAGATCTGAAGTCACATACTTAGGTATCAAAGTAAGTAAAGGGGGCGCACGCCTGACCCACACAAAGTAGACATAATCAAGAGACTACCTGTTCCGGTGTCTGTTACTGCTCTGCGGTCATTCTTGGGGATTGTGGGATTTTGTCGCGAGTTTATTGAACGCTTTGCAGACATAGCCAAACCACTGAATGGGTTACTAACTGGTAACAAAAAGAAAAAAGATTCTTTGGACTGGGGTCCGGAACATCAAACAGCATTTGAGACACTGAAGAATGCTTTAATTCAAGCTCCTGCTTTGCGAAACCCAGATCGTTCTCAGCCTTTCATTTTACAAACGACAGCTACCGAAGAAGCGTTATCAGCCGCTTATTACAAGATGTTCAGAAACATTACGTCCAATTGCATATGCGTCCCGTGTTCTCTCCCCAGTTGAGAAGGCTTTCAACTCATGCACACGTCACTTACTTGCCGTCCATTGGGCAATGTCCCATTTTGAGTACATATATGGTTTTAATGAAGTGATCTTACATACTCCTCACACACCACTTCAGATGTTGCTAACTGGTAAGGTAAAAGGAGTGTCTAATGCTAGACTGGCTAGATGGACACTGGACTTAGGCTCTAAAACCTAAAGACCATATACAAGCCCTTGACAAGTTACCCCCGCACACTTTTGTATGAAGGCATACCACATACATGTGAAGCTGAAGCTGTCCTTTGCACAGATGGAATTTTTGAAGTAAAACCTATTGAGGAGCAATTGATGTTTTTGTAGACGGGTCTCGTTATTGGCTGGAGGGTCAATACAGAACTGGTTTTGCCATTCACTCAGAACAAGCTGATTACTTGTATCAATGCCCACCACATTTTTCAGCACAGAAAGCTGAAATTGTGTCTGTTCTACAAACACTCATGATTTTCTCTGATTGTTCACTAAACATTTACTCAGATTCAGCTTTTGTAGTTAATTCCCTAACAGAATACTTACCAATTTGGAAAAAAAGGGGCTTCACAAGTGCTGATGGACAGCCCCTAACTCATGTCGGACCAATACAATCTCTATGGTCAGCTGCAAGCTCCAGTAAACACAGATATGCTCTACTCAAAGTAAAGGCACATCAAAAGAAAGGACTCTCAAAACACGGTGATTCTAATCGAATAGTTGATGAACTGGCAAAAAGGGCTGCGATAGATGGCATTGTTTATACAGAAGCTCCACACACAGAGCCTGTCTCAGCAGTAACCAGTATGGAACCAATAGATGTACGAAGTGCACAACAGAATGATCCAGACCTACGCCAAATAATCAGATTAAAACAAGAGAGTAAGCTCATAACAGAAGGTCCATTTTCCAAATGGAATGTACATCTGATAGTACAGGACGGTATTCTACTGTACAAAACGGCAGATAGTGTGGCATGGGTTCCACCATCAGGATTGCGTTCAGATATTCTATATCACATCCACAATCAAGGGGGGCATCTAGGGGCTGAAAAAGTTCAAGATCGCCTGAAAGGCATGTTTTGGTGGCCAGATATGGACAAAGATGTAAATACATACTGTTTGAACTGTTTAGTTTGTGCCCAAATGAATCCCTCACACATCAAAAAGAAAGGACGCTTAAGACCCACATGTTTAGCTGAAGGTCCTTGGACAAACCTCCAGATAGACTACATAGGTCCATTCCCCCCTGCTAAAGGAGGTTACAAATACATACTAATGATTGTGGACACATTCACCAAATGGATTGAAGCTTTTCCAATTAAGGCAGATACAGCTCTGGCCACAGCACGGGTATTATGGGAACAGGTATATTGCAGATGGGGATTACCTCTTAGCTTGGAAAGTGATAGAGGCACCCACTTCACAGGACAAATACACTCAGATCTAGCCAAACTCCTAGGGATAAAACATCACCTGCACATTGCACATCACCCACAAGCATCTGGGGGAGTTGAACGCACCAATAGAACATTGAAGATGTCATTGAAAAAGATGGTACTGGACAATGGTCCAAATTGGGCACAAAACCTTCCGAGCATTTTAATGTCCTTGAGAGGTGTTAGTCATAAAACCACTGGCTACAGTCCATATGAATTGATGACGGGAAGAAAAATGCGGATGCCAGAACATTTGTGGTTAGAAATGCCAGGACCCCTAGCAGAGGGGTGGAATACAGAAATATTTCTAAAAAATCTGTGCTCATCCCTCCCCACGATTTATCACCAAGCTGCACAACAAATTGGATTATGCCAAAAATACAACAAAATGTATTACGACAAAAATGTGAAAGAACAGAAATTTGAGTTGGGAGATGAAGTCATGATAAAAAACTATCATCACGAAGGTCCATGGTCAGCCAACTGGAGAGGACCATGCACTGTGATGGATAAATGTGGGGAATCAATTTACAAGATCTGCTGCAAGACAAAAAGGGGTAGGACCACACTAAAGTGGTACCATGTAGACCAATTAAAGAAATACAATAAAATGTAATGGCAGATATTATTATATTTAAAAAAAAAAAAAAAAAAAAAAAAGGGGGGGGGGGTTATAACTATTTTTTGTTTCTCTTCTCTTTATTTCAGAAATCCAGCATAAATATGTGGGAGACCCTCTTGACAGTAATACTACCGGTGATGGCGATGACACAAGAGTGCCCAGAGCAGCGGCCAGCACCTCTGTCTGGGATAATTGCAAGACCACACCAGGGCGCCCTGATCAACAATGTCCAATGGGTCCATATTCCAGTCCTGGTGAACTTGACAGCATGGTCTCCAGATCTGGACGAGCACTGCAAAGGGGAGAGCGTGACCCAGATGTACAAGGACCTCATGACAACAGCATTCCTGAAATACCATGACATGGTGGCTGCCAACTTCCAGAGCGACAGCCCAACCCCCACACCTACCAGACGAAAACTGCTCGGGTTCCTGGATGGTGTTCTAGGAGCTACGGGAACCGGGTTAGGTATTTCAAATTGGATGGATACCCTACCTGTCCATCAATGATAGTCTTACAGGATGCCAGATAAATACTACTTCATTTTGCATGACTCCCCCTACAGCTTGGTCCATTGGGCCCTACCATTTTCCATATGTAAATACCACACGTCACATTTTGTCTACTAGGCCGGAGGATGAGTTAGGATTTGTAGAAGAAATCCCAGAATTTGATTTTGAACTACCCACGTTGGACAACATGTTAATGACTCTAATGCAAAGAAAAGACAGTCATGTCATAAAAATACAACAGGGGCTCCAGGGTAAGGATGGTACTCTCATCAGTCAAATGCATGATGGAGATGTAGACCTAGCCTACTCAAGTACATTGTGGGAATTGACATTTAAAGCCGCCGTATGCATCTGTTTAATACTGATTTTGATTCAAAGTGTTATGATTTGTTGTATGTGTTCTGTCCTAAACCGACAAAGACTTATATTTTCAAATGACATTGTAAAGCAGTCCCCTTGGCTTGGGTAGTACCCAGTCTCAAATATCTCGGCCGCTGACTATTTGTTATAGTTTATTATTTATCAGCATGGCACCCAGGTTGTGGTGGTGATAACATCCACAGGGAAAGCAGAGGCAATAGCAGACAGCGCTCAGAGTAGGACCAGTGGAATGAGGTGTTGCTCCAATGACGGGTAAGGTTCTCCGCGTGATAGGAGAGCAACCTAAGGCAGGACAGCACCGCCACTGATGAAGACTATGTGCATGTGATGCTTTATTGCAAATAAGCATCAAACGGGGGACTGTAAGAAGTCTGTCTCTGATGCCAATATGTCTGCTGGCCACACATTCCCTTGATCTTATCATTATCACAATACAGTTGGTACAATGGTAGAATAGCGACCGGGAGTGAGAGATTGGGAACCATTCAAGTCAACAGACGTGCAAATTCAATCACAACAGGACGGCCAATACACTATGGCCTAATTGATAGGTGTTACAAGGACTGACTACATCCGTCTTGGTATGTATATTCAACACTACTGATCAAAGCTTCGAAAACAAATAAGAAGCAGCCTCTGGAAAGGTTCGTGGTTCATTCTGACTCTGCTGAATCCAAGGTGTCATTCGTGCGCTTTGTCACTGCCGGTATTGGAAATAAACTTTGTACTTTTTCATCACGTTCGAGAGACGTCCTTTTTTCCTTACACTATGTATCTGAGCGAGGCCCAGAAACACAAGCAACTGGGCAACTGAGCAACCAAAGTTGCCCTAAAAATGTTGCTCACAGTATAACTTTTTGCTGGCATCGCCCGTCAACAGCCAGTCAGAGTATCAGGCTTCCTATTTCTCCAACTTATATGATACCATTTCGCAAATTATTATCCCGCTTAGTGAGAAAATATGGACAAACAACTTATCATTATGGTACAATTATACTCGGTGTTATACAACGTTTTTAAAAAAAAGAGTACAGGGATAAGCGTCTGAAAATGACACTTGGACGGCAGTTTCAGATTGCTTGCTAGCAAGCTAGTCTGTGAGATGAAGAGATCGCTAGGTAGGCAGCTAACTAGTGAGAGGGATATGGAGCGATCGCCAGCCAGCTAGTGAGAGGGATAGAGAGGTCGCTAGCTAGGTGGCTAACTAGTGAGAGAGATATAGAGAGATATATGGCTAACAAGATGGCAATAACAAATATTTATCAGTGTCTGACATAACTATAGTAACAAAAGGAGATGATATGTGGCAATATGGGAAATATGTGTCTATTGTTACGCCGTTATTTCTCGTCAAAAAATATGAAGTTGCACAAAACCTCTAAGAGGATACAACGGGAAGCTCCTGCCCCTCCCTCAGTCTAGTAAATTTGAGAAACCCAACAACCCAGTTTCTCGCAGTGTGAATGCAGGGTAACTCACAGCACAAGGAGACAGAGCTTCCTGTTAAACTCATCCTCTTACTGCAGCTGTAACTCACAGAATATGGAGACAGAGCTTCCAGTTAAACTCATCCTCTTACTGCAAGTCTAATTCAATACAAATGTGGTTCATTACCTTTGATCGCCTGTGAACTCTCTTCTGAAGTCGATTAGACGATTCACTGAACGGTCACTCTTCATAGACAGACAGCTGGGTACAGGTGACCAAGCCCTATCTACCTGGACCCTGCGAACAAAACATGGAGACAGAGCTTCCAGTGAAACTCATCCTCATACTGCAGCTCTAACTCACAGCACAAGGAGACACAGCTTCCAGTGAAACTCATCGAAACTCATCCTCTTACTGCAGCTCTAACTCACAGCAAACATTCACAGAGCTTCCAGTTAAACTCATCCACTTTCTGCAGGTCTATAGCAATATGAACGTGTTTCATTACCTTTGATCACCTGTGAACTCTCCACTGAAGTACATTGGATGATGCATTGAACGGTCACTCTTCATAGGCAGACAGCTGGGTACAGATGACCCAGCCCAACCTACCTGGACCCTGTGAACAAAACATGGAGACAAAGATTTCAGTGAAACTCATCCTCGTACTGCAGCTCTAACTCACAGTACATGGAGACAGAGCTTCCAGTTAAACTCATCCTCTTACTACAGCTCTAACTCACAGCACATGGAGACAGAGCTTCCAGTTAAACTCATTCTCTTACTGCAGCTATAACTCACAGCACAAGGAGACAGAGCTTCCAGTTAAACTCATCCTTTTACTGCAGCTCTAACTCACAGCACGTGGAGACAGATCTTCCAGTTAAACTCATCCTCTTACTGCAGCTCTAACTCACAGCACAAGGAGACAGAGCTTCCAGTTAAACTCATCCACTTTCTGCAGGTCTATAGCAATATGAACGTGTTTCATTACCTTTGATCACCTGTGAACTCTCCACTGAAGTACATTGGATGATGCATTGAAAGGTCACTCTTCATAGGCAAACAGCTGGGTACAGGTGACCCAGCCCAACCTACCTGGACCCTGTGAACAAAACATGGAGACAAAGATTTAAGTGAAACTCATCCTCTTACTGCAGCTATAACTCACAGAATATGGAGACAAAGCTTCCAGTTAAACTCATCCTCTTAGTGCAGCTCTAACTCACAGCACATGGAGACAGAGCTTCCAGTTAAACTCATCCTCTGACTGCAGCTATATTTCACAGCACATGGAGACAGAGCTTCCAGTTAAAACCATCGTCTTACTGCAGTTCTAACTCACAGCACATGGAGACAGAACTTCCAGTTAAACTCATCCTCTAACAGCAGCTCTAACTCACAGTACATGGAGACAGAGCTTCCAGTTAAACTCATCGTCTTACTGCAGTTCTAACTCACAGCACATGGAGACAGAACTTCCAGTTAAACTCATCCACTTTCTGCAGCTCTAACTCACAGCACATGGAGACAGAGCTTCCAGTTAAACTCATCCTCTTACTGCAGCTCTAACTCACAGCACATGGAGACAGAGCTTCCAGTTAAACTCATCCTCTTACTGCAGCTCTAACTCACAGCACATGGAGACAGAGCTTCCAGTTAAACGCATCCTCTTACTGCAGCTCTAACTCATACCACATTGACTCTCTGATTCATGCATTTTTACCTCTTTCTCGCAAGGCCGTGGGTTCCATCATCAGTCTCGGTCTCCTCTGAGGAACTCATTTTAGAAACAGCGCCCCCTGTCTCAGGACACCTGAACACACCAGATCAGATTCACAAGTGGGTTCTGACCCAAATTGGCAGACCTGTAAATACACACAAGAAGAACATGATAACGCACAGATATAATACACACAGACACACACATACATCAAATCTCAGAACCGACAGGGACAAATCTGGAATTTAACTGAGCCATAAACTTGTACAGTAATACAATTCCCTCCAAAATATTCTGCACCCATGATAACAATTACTAAGACCGTTGAATACAAAGATTACCAGTGCTGAGATATTTTCATTGTCCAACATATGGAATATATTTAATGATATAATGGAAACTACCAAAATGACACATTTCTCAGATGATACAACAATTTTACAAAATTGTGCGTCACAATTATTGGCACCCCTGTATTTGGTACTGTGTGCACTCTCCCCTCGCAGGGATAATGGCACTGAGTCTTTTTACATAACGTCTTATAAGACCAGAGAACACATTGGGAGGGATCTTAGACTCTTCCTCCACCCACAATCTTTTCAGATCCTGATGTCTTTGTTGATTCATGCTTATGGGCCGTGCTGTTCAATTGAGTCACAGGTTTTCAGGGAGTTTCAGCAGTCTTTAGACTGTTGTAGCCATTGCACAATGATGCTTCTGCATCATTAACCTTTTTATTTGTGGATTGTAACGTGAATTTGGGGTCATTGTCTTGCTGAAAGATCCACTAGTTTCAGTCTGCTGGCAGAGGTAGTCAGGTTTAGGGCTAAATTGTCCTGGTACTTGGGTAGAGTTCACAATGCTGCTTTCCTTAACAAGGGCCCCAGGACCAGTGTGAGCAAAGTAGCCCCATAACATTAAAGATCCACCACCGTATTTTTCTTTTCAGTATATGCATCCTTAAATCCATCCTACATCATATTCCTGGACATGGTTGTGAGGGGGGTTGGAGCCTCTCCCAGCATGCATTGGGCAAGAGGCAGGAAAAAACCCGGAACAGGTCACCAGTCCATCACAGGGCACACACACCATGCACTTACACACTCATACATTCAAGCAATTTAGTGTCTCCAATTAGCTTAACCTGCATGCCTTTGGACTGTGGGAGGAAACCCATGCAGACATGGGATGAGAATATGCAACATCCATACACACCACCATGCTGCCCTCCAGCAGTTTTAAACTTCATTATTGCCCTCACAGTAGTAACTAGCATTTTCAGTTTATTTTTTGATCCATTGCCTGATTTTCAAAGGTCAGCAACCATTTTAATTTCGTTCGTCAATTCTTTGTCTTTCTCTGCGGCAAAGATGAAAAATGGGTTTCAGAAGCAGGTTCTCAGTTTAATCCTCCAGTGAAACAGGAAGCCATGGAAGGCCACAAGAGTTTCTCTTAATATTGATGTAGGCTAGATTTTGTTTGATTTTATTTTATTCAGAAGAATCTTTAGGGGTGCCAATTATTTTTATATATTTTTGGGAAACAACAACTCTACCGGAATCCAACCGTCCCACTAGAGGGCACCAGTTCCCCCAATCTTAGTTTGTTTTCTGTGCCTGTTTAGTGCTAATTAAGGAGTTGTGTCGCAAACATCTTAGTTTGTTTTCTGTGCCTGTTTAGTGCTAATTAAGGAGTTGTGTCGCAAACATTTAATAGCCTGACCAGATTCACATTACAGGAATCTGTAACTGATTTATGACTAGTCAAAGAGCTAATTTAAGATCTCTAACTGCATTTTCACTCAAACAACTTTTAAGATCTCGAATTACATTTTGCTAGTAAGACTGAAGTTACTTTCGCCATTCAGTTGTATGGGACCTCCAATTAAGATATCTACAATTCAGTTTTGACTATCCAAAACGTGAATTCCAGATACTGTATCGCCATTTCAATTATGTCTAGTCATAACTCAAATTAGAGATATCTCCACATTAGTTCTGACTTAGTCATAATTTCAGTTAAAGATCTTTAATTCCTCGCGATTTAAGATATGTCAGGTAACAGGGGACCAGGACCCAAACAGAGAGTGGGGAAAACACCAGGAACTCCAAAAAGGCAAATCCAATCAAAGATTTTACTCTCATACAGGTAACAGAAAACAGGTAACAAAAACAAGGCCAAACAATGCGGGCTGAAACAGACAGGCAGATACTCTCAGGCAGAAACACAAGGAACCAGCACCCAAATCAAGAAAACAGAGAACTTAAATAGCCACAAAGATAACAAGACACAGGTGAACTCACAGCACAATCAAACCAGAGCAGGGAGGGATAATGAGACACAAAAAAAACAATGATAGAATAATTGAAAACAATAATACAATTAACACAGGGGTAACTAAAGAGGGAGCAAACTGAAATACAAACTGAAGTACCGCCATCTGGTGGCCCAGAAAAGGAAAAAACAGAAACAGAAAAAGGCAGAATCCTGACAATATCTAAATGATCTTTTTGCATAACTGAATCTAAGATATTACTAGCCAAAATATGGCAAGCCATTTTAGATAATTCGAACAGCTCTTATCATGGCTGCCACTTAGATACTTCCGGGTCATTTCACTCAGTTAGGAACCTTCCTAAGCAAAAAAGTCTATGGCTGCGTCCGCATAATCAAAAAAATTACGTCCTATGTCTGTTCCTAACCACTTTTCCTTGACCTCGATGGAAAATGTCATGAGGTTAAGGAAAGATGTGAAGGAGTTAGGAACTCAGTTAGGAACCTTCCTAAGCAAAAAAAGACATGGGTTGCGTCCAAATAGTCTTTTTTTGCTCAGGAAGGTTCCTAACTGAGTGAAATAACCCGGAAATATCTTAGTGGCAGCCATGATAAGAGATGTTCAAATTCTCTAAATGCTAAGGAAAGGTGCTTCAATGCTTCCTATCGTATCTCCTTTAGCATAGGGCACACTGGACAGTCCTTTACAAAAGGAAAGGAGATAATGCCGTCCCACAATTCCTTACGGCAGCAACATTTAAAGCGAAGCACAATTCGGCAGTTCACGAAAACAAACGATCAACATGACTGAGTTGTGTGGTGGTTCTTAATCTATAATATGCATAGGCTTATAATCAGATCACAATGTCTGTCTTTCAAGAAAAAGGGATATGAGATATTTTTAGCTAGATTATGTTTTTAATTCCACATGTTTGAAACTTATGAATGATGATGTGTACAGTAGTAAATTTGTAGGCCTAACATGGTATGCCTATCTTGCATTAAATTAAATGAATTATTTTCATACAATCATACTAATTGGGATTCATGTCGATAAATATGAGTGGACAGGAGGGTGAGGGTGAGCAACCATTCTCAATGTGACAACCATTTTGTTTTACTTTTGTGACTGGAAGCTTATATTCCTTTTTTAATTCAATTCCAACCCTGGTAATGAAGTAATATTTTTCACCAGGTTGTCCACGTTTATATAGCCTGCATGAAACAACACTAAGAACGCACGGGGCGAAATATCTAAGGTGCGCTTTTAGTAGTCCATCTTCGGAACACTGGGATGGCAGGTATGCCATCCCGCCAAGTTACGCCTTGGCGGGGGCATGTTGTAGTTTTACCACGGCAGACCTACGTCAATAACATCCACCGTCGCATAATTACGTAGCCTAGTGTAGCCTACGTGCAGTCGGATTCTCTTAGCACCGCGGTTTTCTTTTCCTAAGTCCTTTTGAATTCTCTTTTTCACATATTCCATTAACCTCATGACGCATTCCATCGAGGTCAAGGTGGTTAGGAAAAGACATAGGACGTATTTTTTTGACTATTCGGACGCAGCCTATAGGCCTCAGAAGTCGTGTCGTCATTCCCTTCGGGTTCGTTAGCATTTTCGAGACTTCCGGTTCAAAAAATAGACGCTCCTTTGGGACAAATGAATGGCGATTTCCGAATTCCTTTAAAAAAAATTATGACATTTGGAAGTTTTTTTGTATATGAAAAAATAATGCTTTTTACCCATTTTTTATAATCTAAAAAAATTATGTGTCATTTAAAAAAGCCAATTGCTAACAGCTAAGTGGTTAGCCACCCGAGATGATCCGTCGCACAATTACAACATTACACACACAGCTGATTGGGATGGCAGGTATGCCATCCCGCCAAGTTACGCCTTGGCGGGGGCATGCCCCCATACCTTTACAGCACCGAGAGTTTGGCACTTTTCAGGGTTCCCCACAGAAATAACCACAACAGCCACAGACACTCAGCCCTTAAAAACATTAAATTCTGTACATTCTGACCCCATTTCAACAGACAGAATTCATAAACAACTTTACATGTCCACACAATAAAGCCCAAAAATAAGGGGATTTTGCGTTTTCTCCTTCTTCTTCTCTTTCTTCTTCTTCTCATTCTTATTTTTCCTGCCACCTATCCCACTAACAACATGTCTCCCCATTGGACATTTCACTGACACCAGCCAAATCTGCCCTACACGACCCAATCAAAAACGCACATACACACGCAAAATACCCATACATTTTTATTCTGAAACATTTCCCGTTCAAACAGCTAGTCCGCCTGTGGCCTAGTGGGTAAGGTTACAGTCTTGGGAACATGGGGTCGTAGGTTCAAGCCCAGCTTGGAACACGTTTCTTTAACCTGCTTCAACCCTCACTAATAATTGTCTACTAACCTACTTATCAATTATTGCTGTTGCACCATATTTACCCGCCGTTCACCGTTCAGTTATTAACCAGCTACAATATTGCTAAGCCACATGGATTCAACGGGAGCTCTTCTGTGCTTACTGGCCTGTGTTCTTTAAAACCACCGGCAGGTTTGCTAATGATATTTCACGCATTGCATAGCTATGGCATTAGCTAACGAAGTCACGGCAAATGTATTCCTTTCATTAAAAAGTTACACCAGTTCACCACTGTGCCATTTCTATTAACTATATTTCTTCACTTGGCTACCGTACAAAACTTTCATATCAGCAAACGCCACGTTTCTATTTCTACATTCATGTTACCTCGCTCTGTTCTCTATCTAGCCACATACGCCACAAACAATTACTACTTATGTACATTCTGCAACTCCGCAGTTTGAACAGCTAATCCATCCGTGGCCTAGTGGGTAAGGTTACGGGCTTGGGAACACTGGGTCGTATGTTCAAGCCCAGCTTGGAACAAGTTTCTTTAACTTGCTTCGACCCTCACTAATAATTGTCTACTACTTCTTAATTATTGCTTTTGCACCATTTCTACCCGCCGTTCACCGTTCAGTTATTAACCGGCTACAATATTGCTAAGATATATGCATTATGACTTACCGTCTGTACGTTCAGTTATTGACCGGCTACAATATTGCTAAGCCATATGGATTCAACGGAAGCTCTTCTGTGCTTACTGGCTTGTGTTCTTCTTTAAAACCACCGGCAGGTTCGCTAATGATATTTCACGCATTGCATAGCTATGGCATTAGCTAACGAAGTCACACACTGGTAAACCTCACTCACTCACGGCCACCCATATGCATTTCATGACGCAAATGTATTCCTTTTATTTAAAAGTTACACCGGTTCACTGCTGTGCCATTTCTACTAACTATATTTCTTCACTTGGCTACCGTACAAAACCTTAATATCAGCAAACGCCACGTTTCTACATTCATGTTACCTCGCCCTGTTCTCTATCTAGCCACATAGGCTACACACAATTACTACGTATGTACGTTCTGCAACTCCGCATTAAAACATTACATTTAAAATCATGATTCATTCATAAGTATAACTACTAGCACTGAACATGAGAAAAACACATTCGTGCAATAGATTACATTACATTACAGGCAAATAATGTGTGCAATGTTATTTGACCCTCCACTTCAACAACCAACGTTCAATACTGACTGTTATATATACCATTTGATAAGGAATATAAGCTCGCTCATGGT
>NW_026985706.1:0-18766 GCF_018555375.3 Anguilla rostrata | reverse complement strand
AGGCCGTTGCTATGGTGTTGCTAGGTGGTTGCTATGGAGTTCTAGGTGGTTGCTAGGGTGTTGCTAGGTGGTTGCTATGGAGTTCTAGGCCGTTGCTATGGTGTTGCTAGGTGGTTGCTATGGAGTTCTAGGTGGTTGCTATGGAGTTCTAGGCAGTTGCTATGGTGTTGCTAGGTGGTTGCTAGGGTGTTGCTAGGTGGTTGCTATGGAGTTCTAGGCCGTTGCTATGGTGTTGCTAGGTGGTTGCTATGGAGTTCTAGGTGGTTGCTAGGATGTTGCTAGGTGGTTGCTATGGAGTTATAGCCGGTTGCTAGGGCATTGCTAGGCATTTGCTATGGTGTTCCAGGTGGTTGCTATGGAATTCTAGACGGTTGCTAGGGTGTTCTAGCTGGTTGTAATGGTGTTGCTAGGTCGTTGCTATGGAGTTCGAGCCGGTTGCTAGGATATTGCTAGGCGGTTGCTATGGAGTTTGAGGCGGTTGCTAGGTCTTTACTGAGTCCAAAGTCGTGACCCATAGTTCTCTATGATAAACGAATCAAAATATATGGAATATCAAACATCGGCCAATCAGGAAGGGGGGCGAGGCTGATCTACACCAATGGACATGGGACTTTCTACCATGGCCAATGAGGCATTGCACAATTTGTGGACATTTTTTCCCTATAGATATGAATGGCAGAATGTTCAAATCTAGAGAGAGACCAGAGTACTGCTACTAGAAGACAGACCATTGTGACATCACAAGGGTGAGAAGATAGAGCATTGTGACATCACAAAGGTGAACATTCCGCCTTTCATTCTCTATGGAAAAAATTGCCCACAAAAATTGAAATATTTCAAAAACCGTTCACCCAAACTTTCCACAAAGTAATAGCACACCATTCCCGATCAGGCCGCTCGATTTGACATATTGCACATGTATGTGGTGCGAAAACTCTGGGAGGAGTAGCGGTCCAAAAAATGGGTGGAATAATAATAATAATAATAACTAGACAATTCCTGCAGAAATTGTGAAGTGTGGTTGCCGCCAACGCAAAGTCAACTTTGTGCTGAAAGAAGTGAACAGTGGTAGGTAGTTGCTATGATGTCTGAGGCAGTTGCTAGGGTGTTGCTAGGTGGTTCTATGGAGTTCTAAGTGGTTTCATGGAATTCTAGGCGGTCGCTAGGGTGGTGCTAGGTGGTTGCTATGGAGTTTCAGGTGGTTGCTAGGGTGTTGCTAGGTGGTTGCTATGGAGTTTTAGGTGGTTGCTAGGGTGTTGCTAGGTCGTTGCTATGGTGTTCCATGTGGTTGCTAGGGTGTTGCTAGGCAGTTGTTATGGTGTTCCAGATTGTTGCTAGGGTGTTGCTAGGTGGTTGCTATGGTGTTCCAGGTGGTTGCTAGGGTGTTGCTAGGTGTTTGCTAGGGTATTCTAAGTGGTTGCTAGGATGTTGCTAGGTGGTTGCTATGGAGTTTTAGGCGGTTGCTAGGGTGTTGCTAGGCAGTTGTTATGGTGTTCCAGGTGGTTGCTAGGGTGTTGCTAGGTCGTTGCTATGGTGTTCCATGTGGTTGCTAGGGTGTTGCTAGGCAGTTGTTATGGTGTTCCAGATTGTTGCTAGCGTGCGGCTAGGTGGTTGCTATGGTGTTCCAGGTGGTTGCTAGGGTGTTGCTAGGTGGTTGCTATGGTGTTCTTGGTGGTTGCTATGGTGTTGCTAGGTGGTTGCTATGGTGTTATAGCCGGTTGCTAGGGTGTTGCCAGGCATTTGCTATGGTGTTTCAGGTGGTTTGCTAGTGTGTTGTTAGGTGGTTGCTATGGAGTTCTAGGCCGTTGCTAGGGTGTTCTAGGGGTGCAGGGTTGCTAGGGGTTTGCTATGGTGGGGTTGCTAGGTCTTTACTGAGTCCAATGACGCGACCCATAGTTCTCTATGACAAACGGTTCAAAAGTTATGAAATATCAAACATCGGCCAATCAGGAAGGGGGCAAGGCTGATCTACACCAATGGACAAAGGACTCTCTACTATGTCCAATGAGGCATTGCACAATTTGTGGGCAATTTTTCCCATAGAGATGAATGGCAGAATGTTCAAATCTAGAGAGAGACAAGAGTACTGCTGCTAAAAGACAGGGCATTGTGACATCACAAGGGTGAGAAGACAGAGCATTGTGACATCACAAGGGTGAACATTCCGCCATTCATTCCCTATGGGGAAAAATTGCCCACAAAAATTCAAATTTTTCAAAAACCGTGCAACCAATCTTTCCACAAAGTAATAGCACACCATTCCCGATCAAGCCGCTCGATTTGACATATTGCACGTGTATGTGGTGTGAAAACTCTGGGAGGAGTAGCGGTCCAAAAAACAGGCGGAAAGAATAATAATAATAATAATAATAACTAGACAATTCCTGCAGAAATTGTGAAGTGTGGTTGCCGCCAACGCAAAGTCGACTTTGTGCTGAACGGAGTGAACAGTGGTAGGTAGTTGCTATGATGTCTGAGGCAGTTGCTAGGGTGTTGCTAGGTGGTTCTATGGAGTTCTAAGTGGTTTCATGGAATTCTAGGCGGTCGCTAGGGTGGTGCTAGGTGGTTGCTATGGATTTTCAGGTGGTTGCTATTGAGCTCCAGGTGGTTGCTAGGGCATTGCTAGGTGGTTGCTAGGGTATGCTAAGTGGTTGCTAGGATGTTGCTAGGTGGTTGCTATGGAGTTCTAGGCGGTTGCTAGGGTGTAGCTAGGCAGTTGTTATGGTGTTCCAGGTGGTTGCTAGGGTGTTGCTAGGTGGTTGCTATGGAGTTATAGCCGATTGCTAGGGTGTTGCTAGGCATTTGCTATGGAGTTATAGGCAGTTGCTAGGCAGTTGTTATGGTGTTCCAAATGGTTGCTAGTGTGTTGTTAGGTGGTTGCTATGGAGTTCCAGGTGGTTGCTGGGGGGTTGCTAGGGTATTCTAAGTGGTTGCTAGGATGTTGCTTGGTGGTTGCTATGGAGTTATAGGTGGTTGCTAGGGTGTTGCTAGGCAGTTGTTATGGTGTTCCAAGTGGTTGCTAGGGTGTTGCTAGGTGGTTGCAAGGGTGTTGCTAGGTGGTTGCTATGGAGTTCTAGGCGGTTGCTATGGTGTTGCTAGGTGGTTGCTATGGAGTTCTAGGCGGTTGCTAGGGTGTTGCTAGGTGGTTGCTATGGAGTTCTAGGTGGTTGCTAGGGTGTTGCTAGGTGGTTGCTATGGAGTTCTAGGTGGTTGCTAGGGTGTTGCTAGGGGGTTGCTAGGGTATTCGAAGTGGTTGCTAGGATGTTGCTAGGTGGTTGCTATGGAGTTCTAGGTGGTTGCTATGGTGTTGCTAGGTGGTTGCTATTGAGTTCTAGGCAGTTGCTATGGTGTTGCTAGGTGGTTGCTATGGAATTCTAGGCGGTTGCTAGGGTGTTGCTAGGTGGTTGCTATGGAGTTCTAGGTGGTTGCTAGGGTGTTGCTAGGCGGTTGCTATGGAGTTCTAGGCGGTAGCTAGGGTGTTGCTAGGTGGTTGCTATGGAGTTCTAGGTGGTTGCTAGGGTGTTGCTAGGGGGTTGCTAGGGTATTCGAAGTGGTTGCTAGGATGTTGCTAGGTGGTTGCTATGGAGTTCTAGGTGGTTGCTATGGTGTTGCTAGATGGTTGCTATGGATTTCTAGGCCGTTGCTAGGGTGTTGCTAGGTGGTTTCTATGGAGTTCTAGGCCGTTGCTAGAACTATGGCCTCCATAGCCTAGAACTATGGAGTTCTAGGCCGTTGCTAGGGTGTTGCTAGGTGGTTGCTATGGAGTTCTAGGTGGTTGCTAGGGTGTTGCTAGGCGATTGCTATGGAGTTATTGGCGGTTGCTAGGGTGTTGCTAGGGTATTCTAGGTGGTTGCTAGGATGTTGCTAGGTGGTTGCTATGGAGTTATAGGTGGTTGCTAGGGTGTTTCTAGGGGGTTGCTAGGGTATTTTAAGTGGTTGCTATGGGTTTGCTAGGTGGTTGCTATCGAGTTCTAGGTGGTTGCTAGGGTGTTGCTAGGTGGTTGCTATGGAGTTCTAGGCCGTTGCTAGGGTGTTGCTAGGTGGTTGCTATGGAGTTCTAGGTGGTTGCTAGGGTGTTGCTAGGGTGTTGCTAGGTGGTTGCTATGGAGTTTAGGTGGTTGCTTGGTGTTGTAGGTGGTTGCTATGGAGTTCTAGGCCGTTGCTAGGGTGTTTAGGTGGTTGCTAGGTGTTGCTAGGTGGTTGCTATGGAGTTCTAGGCCGTTGCTAGTGTGTTGCTAGGTGGTTGCTATGGAGTTCTAGGTGGTTGCTAGGGTGTTGCTAGGTGGTTGCTATGGAGTTCTAGGCGGTTGCTAGGGTGTTGCTAGGTGGTTGCTATGGAGTTCTAGGTGGTTGCTAGGTGGTGAGTTGCTAGGGGCTAGGTTTGCGTAGTGGAGTTCTAGGTGTTGTGCTAGGGTGTTGCTAGGTGGTTGCTATGGAGTTCTAGGTGGTTGCTAGGCTGTTGCTAGGGGGTTGCTAGGGTATTCGAAGTGGTTGCTAGGATGTTGCTAGGTGGTTGCTATGGAGTTCTAGGTGGTTGCTATGGTGTTGCTAGGTGGTTGCTATGGAGTTCTAGGCCGTTGCTAGGGTGTTGCTAGGTGGTTGCTATGGAGTTCTAGGTGGTTGCTAGGGTGTTGCTAGGGTGTTGCTAGGTGGTTGCTATGGAGTTCTAGGGGGTTGCTAGGGTGTTGCTAGGTGGTTGCTATGGAGTTCTAGGTGGTTGCTAGGGTGTTGCTAGGCGGTTGCTATGGAGTTATAGGCGGTTGCTAGGGTGTTGCTAGGGTATTCTAGGTGGTTGCTAGGATGTTGCTAGGTGGTTGCTATGGAGTTATAGGTGGTTGCTAGGGTGTTTCTAGGGGGTTGTTAGGGTATTCTAAGTGGTTGCTATGGTGTTGCTAGGTGGTTGCTATGGAGTCCTAAGTGGTTGCTAGGGTGTTGCTAGGTGGTTGCTATGGAGTTCTAGGCCGTTGCTAGGGTGTTGCTAGGTGGTTGCTATGGAGTTCTAGGTGGTTGCTGGGGTGTTGCTAGGGTGTTGCTAGGTGGTTGCTATGGAGTTCTAGGCGGTTGCTAGGGTGTTGCTAGGTGGTTGCTATGGAGTTCTAGGCGGTTGCTATGGAGTTATAGGTGGTTGCTAGGGTGTTGCTAGGCGGTTGCTATGGTGTTCTAGGTGGTTGCTATGGTGTTGCTATGTGGTTGCTATGGCGTTATAGACGGTTGCTAGGGTGTTGCCAGGCATTTGCTATGGTGTTCCAGGTGGTTGCTAGTGTGTTTGTAGGTGGTTGCTATGGAGTTCTAGGCCGTTGCTATGCAGTTCTATGTAGTTGCTATGGGGTTGGTAGGGGTGTTTATATGGAGTTCTAGGCCGTTGCTAGGTCTTTACTGAGTCCAATGATCGACCCAGAGTTCTCTATGACAACGGTTCAAAAGTTATGAAATATCAAACATCGGCCAATCAGGAAGAGGGACGAGGCTGATCTACACCAATGGACATAGGACTCTCGACCATGTCCAATGAGGCATTGCACAATTTGTGGGCAATTTTTCCCATAGAGATGAATGGCAGAATGTTCAAATCTAGAGAGAGACCAGAGCACTGCTGCTAGAAGACAGACCATTGTGACATCACAAGGGTGAGAAGACAGAGCATTGTGACATCACAAAGGTGAACATTCCGCCATTCATTCTCTATGGGAAAAATTGCCCACAAAAATTCAAATATTTCAAAAACCGTCCACCCAAACTTTCCACAAAGTAATAGCACACCATTCCCGACCAGGCCGCTCGATTTGACATATTGCACATGTATGTGGTGCGAAAACTCTGGGAGGAGTAGCGGTCCAAAAAATGGGTGGAATAATAATAATAATAACTAGACAATTCCTGCAGAAATTGTGAAGTGTGGTTGCCGCCAATGCAAAGTCGACTTTCTGCTGAACAGAGTGAACAGTGGTAGGTAGTTGCTATGATGTTTGAGGCAGTTGCTAGGGTGTTGCTAGGTGTTTCTATGGAGTTCTAGGTGGTTTCATGGAATTCTAGGCAGTTGCTAGGGTGGTGCTAGGCAGTTGTTATGGTGTTCCAGGTGGTTGCTAGTGTGTTGTTAGGTGGTTGCTATGGAGTTCTAGGTGGTTGCTAGGGTGTTGCTAGGGGGTGGCTAGGGTATTCTAAGTGGTTGCTAGGATGTTGCTAGGTGGTTGCTATGGAGTTCTAGGTGGTTGCTATGGTGTTGCTAGGTGGTTGCTATGGAGTTCTAGGCCGTTGCTAGGGTGTTGCTAGGTGGTTGCTATGGTGTTGCTAGGGGGTTGCTAGGGTATTCGAAGTGGTTGCTAGGATGTTGCTAGGTGGTTGCTTTGGAGTTCTAGGTGGTTGCTATGGTGTTGCTAGGTGGTTGCTATGGAGTTCTAGGACGTTGCTAGGGTGTTGCTAGGTGGTTGCTAGGGTGTTGCTAGGGGGTTGCTAGGCTATTCGAAGTGGTTGCTAGGATGTTGCTAGGTGGTTGCTATGGAGTTCTAGGTGGTTGCTATGGTGTTGCTAGGTGGTTGCTATGGAGTTCTAGGCCGTTGCTAGGGTGTTGCTAGGTGGTTGCTATGGAGTTCTAGGTGGTTGCTAGGTCTTTACTGAGTCCAATGACACAACCCATAGTTCTCTATGACAAACGGTTCAAAAGTTAAGAAATATCAAACATCGGCCAATCAGGAAGGGGGGCGAGGCTGATCTCCACCAATGGACAAAGGACTCTCTACCATGTCCAATGAGGCATTGCACAATTTGTGGGCAATTTTTCCCCATAGAGATGAATGGCCGAATGTTCAAATCTAGAGAAAGACCAGAGTACTGCTGCCAGAAGACAGGGCATTGTGACATCACAAGGGTGAGAAGACAGAGCATTGTGACATCACAAAGGTGAACATTCCGCCATTCATTCTCTATGGGAAAAATTGCCCACAAAAATTCAAATTTTTCAAAAACCGTGCAACCAATCTTTCCACAAAGTAATAGCGCTCTATTCCCGATCAGGCCGCTCGATTTGACATATTGCATGTGTATGTGGTGCGAAAACTCTGGGAGGAGTAGCGGTCCAAAAAATGGGTGGAAAGATAGAATAATAATAACTAGACAATTCCTGCAGAAATTGTGATGTGTGGTTGCCGCCAACGCAAAGTCAACTTTGTGCTGAACGGAGCGAACAGTTTCTGTAGCATGAGCAGAGACATAGTATGGTATACATGATATAACATCACGGCAACGAGTTCATTTGCAACACACGTATTCAGAGCTAAATTAACCCTTCATCAATACTTGAGATCAGCGATTTACTCACGGTATGCTGTGACGAGTGACGGCGAATCATAAAGCTAGCTGGCCACTTCAGAGGGTCTTGGAAAAACGTTATATCTGCACTGCACAACCGCTCCATTTTAAAAAGCAAGACAGGGCTAGGGAGATTAATGTGATTGATTTATGGATTTTTGAGTTTAATCTGTTACCTTAGATACGAACTCATAGACACAGGATAGCCTACTACGTGTTAGCCGACGCAAATTTCTGGAGTTAGACTGGACCTGAAGCTGCTGCACACGTGCTGTTGACGGCGTTGTTGTACTTTTTAGTAAAGTCTGGCTTGTTCGAAAATTCGTTTATTCAGTAGCTGAGAGCATAAGCTTTCTAACCAGGTATAACAGCACGTCTATTTTTGTTTTTTTAATATCGTTTTTTTAGGTCAACCGAAAGCTATGTCATCATGTCATAGAACGTATTCGCTCTTTGTTAGCACTAGCATGCAAATACGCAAAGTCTGGCTTGTTTGAAAATTCGTTTATTCAGTAGCTGAGAGCATAAGCTTTCTAACCAGGTATAACAGCACGTCTATTTTTGGTTTTTTAATATCGTTTTTTTAGGTCAACCGAAAGTGTTCTCATTATCACATTAAAGCCGTTCACTGTTTGTTAGCACTAGCATTCTAAGACGCTGCATGTGACGAAACGTCGTCAACGAATTAGCGTAATGTCTCGTGAAATACTATTATTATTGAGGATTCTGGGTATGCCTAAGCCATATGTTTGTTGATATACCTAGCTGACAGCGTTTTCATTTGTAATTTTTCATTTTGAATATCGTTCTTTCACTTCCGCAATCAGCTATTTCCTATCCTGCCTGCTGAGACCGTAGAGCTGACCGCATCACGTGTGCAAAGCCGACCAATGCTGTAACTTCACCGTTCGCATATGAATGACGTCACCTTCTCCATTCATCTCTATGGGGAAAAATTGGGCATAAAAATTAATATTTCTCAAAAACCGTGCAGCGAAACTTTCCACAAAGTAATAGCACACGATTCCCAAAGAAGCCGGTCATTTTGACATATGGCACGTGTATGTGGTGTGAAAACTCTGGGAGGAGTAGCGGTCCAAAAAATGGGTGGAATAATAATAATAATAAATATGTGCGATAATAATAGTGTAGTTGCCTGAGGCAACCACACTAATAATATGTGCAATAATAATAGTGTAGTTGCCCTAAGGCAACCACACTAACTAGACAATTCCTGCAGAAATTGTGAAGTGTGGTTGCCGCCAACGCAAAGTCGACTTTGTGCTGAACGGAGTGAACAGTGGTAGGTAGTTGCTATGATGTCTGAGGCAGTTGCTAGGGTGTTGCTAGGTGGTTGCTATGGAGTTCTAGGCGGTTGCTAGGTGGTTGCTATGGAGTTCTAGGTGGTTGCTATTGAGTTCTAGGTGGTTGCTAGGGTGTTGCTAGGTGGTTGCTATGGTGTTCCTAGTGGTTGCTAGGGTGTTGCTAGGCAGTTGTTATTGTGTTCCAAGTGGTTGCTAGGGTGTTGCTAGGTGGTTGCTATGGAGTTCTAGGTGGTTGCTAGGGTGTTGCTAGGTGGTTGCTATGGAGTTCTAGGCGGTTGCTAGGGTGTAGCTAGCTGGTTGCTATGGAGTTCTAGGTGGTTGCTAGGTCGTTGCTATGGTTTTCCATGTGGTTGCTAGGGTGTTGCATGGCAGTTGTTATGGTGTTCCAGATTGTTGCTATGGTGTTGCTAGGTGGTTGCTATGGTGTTCCAGATGGTTGCTAGGGTGTTGTTAGGTGGTTGCTATGGAGTTCTAGGTGGTTGCTAGGGTGTTGCTAGGGGGTTGCTAGGGTATTCTAAGTGGTTTCTATGATGTAGCTAGGTGGTTGCTATGGAGTTCTAGGCGGTTGCTAGGGTGTTGCTTAGGAGGTTGCTATGGAGTTCTAGGTGGTTGCTAGGGTGTTGCTAGGGGGTTGCTAGGGTATTCTAAGTGGTTGCTATGGTGTTGCTAGGCAGTTGTTATGGTGTTCCATGTGGTTGCTAGGGTGTTGCTAGGTGGTTGCTTTGGAGTTCAAGGTGATTGCTAGTGTGTTGCTAAGTGGTTGCTATGGAGTAATAGGCGGTTGCTAGGGTGTTGCTAGGCAGTTGTTATGGTGTTCCAGGTGTTTGCTAGGGTGTTTCTAAGTGGTTGCTATGGTGTTCCAGGTGATTTCTAAGGTGTTGCTAGGTGATTGCTATGGAGTTCTAGGTGGTTGCTATGGTGCTGCTAGGTGGTTACTATGGAGTTATAGCCCATTGCTAGGGTGTTGCTAGGCATTTGCTATGGTGTTCCAGGTGGTTGCTATGGTATTCTAGACGGTTGCTAGGGAGTTCTAGGCGGTTGTTATGGTGTTGCTAGGTTGTTGCTATGGAGTTAGAGCCGGTTGCTAGGATGTTGCTAGGGGTTGCTATGGAGTTCTAGGCGGTTGCTAGGTCTTTACTGAGTCCAATGACGCGACCCATAGTTCTCTATGACAAACGGTTCAAAAGTTATGAAATATCAAACATCGGCCAATCAGGAAGGGGGCAGGCTGATCTCCACCAATGGACAAAGGACTCTCTACTATGTCCAATGAGGCATTGCACAATTTGTGGGCAATTTTTCCCCATAGAGATGAATGGCAGAATGTTCAAATCTAGAGAGAGACCAGAGTACTGCTGCTAGAAGACAGGGCATTGTGACATCACAAGGGTGAGAAGACAGAGCATTGTGACATCACAAAGGTGAACATTCCGCCATTCATTCCTATGGGGAAAAATTGCCACAAAAATTCAAATTTTTCAAAAACCGTGCAACCAATCTTTCCACAAAGTAATAGCACACCATTCCCGATCAAGCCGCTCGATTTTGCATATGGAGTTCTAGGCTGGTGTGCAATAATTGGGTAGTTGCTAGGCCAGTTAGTATATGTGAATATCAAGGTAGTTGCTAAGGAAATAATATATATGTTGCAATAATTAGTTAGTTGCCCTAAGGAACACTATAGACATAGTGCAGAAATTGTAAGTGGTTGCGCCACAGGTCGACTTTGTGTGATACAGTGAATGTGGTAGTGTTGCTAGGGTTATGTCTAGCAGTGTGCTAGGGTGTTGCTAGGTGGTTGCTATGGAGTTTAAGGTGGTTGCTAGGGTGTTAGCTAGGTGGTTGCTATGGTGTTCTAGGTGGTTGCTAGGGTTCTAGTGGTTGCTATGGATGCTATTCTAGGTGGTTCTAGGTGGTTGCTAGGCTGTGTTGCTAGGTGTTGCTAGGGTTCGGTGGTGTGGTTGCTATGGAGTTCTAGGTGGTGGTTGCTAGGTGTTGCTAGGGGTTGCTATGGGTTCTAGGTGTTGCTAGGGTGTTGCTAGGTGGTTGCTATGGAGTTCTAGGTGGTTGCTAGGGTGTTGCTAGGCGGTTGCTATGGAGTTCTAGGCGGTTGCTAGGGTGTTGCTAGGTGGTTGCTATGGAGTTCTAGGTTGTTGCTAGGGTGTTGCTAGGGGGTTGCTAGGGTATTCGAAGTGGTTGCTAGGATGTTGCTAGGTGGTTGCTATGGAGTTCTAGGTGGTTGCTATGGTGTTGCTAGGAGGTTGCTATGGAGTTCTAGGCCGTTGCTAGGGTGTTGCTAGGTGGTTGCTATGGAGTTCTAGGTGGTTGCTAGGGTGTTGCTAGGGTGTTGCTAGGTGGTTGCTATGGAGTTCTAGGCGGTTGCTAGGGTGTTGCTAGGTGGTTGCTATGGAGTTCTAGGTGGTTGCTAGGGTGTTGCTAGGCGGTTGCTATGGAGTTATAGGCGGTTGCTAGGGTGTTGCTAGGGTATTCTAGGTGGTTGCTAGGATGTTGCTAGGTGGTTGCTATGGAGTTATAGGTGGTTGCTAGGGTGTTTCTAGGGGGTTGCTAGGGTATTCTAAGTGGTTGCTAGGGTGTTGCTAGGTGGTTGCTATGGAGTTCTAGGTGGTTGCTAGGGTGTTGCTAGGTCGTTGCTATGGTGTTCCATGTGGTTGCTAGGGTGTTGCTAGGCAGTTGTTATGGTGTTCCAGATTGTTGCTAGGGTGTTGCTAGGTGGTTGCTATGGTGTTCTAGGTGGTTGCTAGGGTGTTGCTAGGCGGTTGTTATGGTGTTCCAGGTGGTTGCTAGGGTGTTGCTAGGTCGTTGCTATGGTGTTCCATGTGGTTGCTAGGGTGTTGCTAGGCAGTTGTTATGGTGTTCCAGATTGTTGCTAGGGTGTTGCTAGGTGGTTGCTATGGTATTCCAGGTGGTTGCTAGGGTGTTGCTAAGTGGTTGCTATGGTGTTCTAGGTGGTTACTATGGTGTTGCTAGGTGGTTGCTATGGCGTTATAGCCAGTTGCTAGGGTGTTGCTAGGCATTTGCTATGGTGTTCCAGGTGATTGCTATGGAATTCTAGACGGTTGCTAGGGAGTTCTAGGCGGTTGTTATGGTGTTGCTAGGTTGTTGCTATGGAGTTAGAGCCGGTTGCTAGGATGTTGCTAGGGGTTGCTATGGAGTTCTAGGCGGTTGCTAGGTCTTTACTGAGTCCAATGTCGCCACCCATAGTTCTCTATGACAAACGGTTCAAAAGTTATGGAATATCAAACATCGGCCAATCAGGAAGGGGGGCGAGGCTGATCTACACCAATGGACAAGGGACTCTCTACCATGGCCAATGAGGCATTGCACAATTTGCGGAATTTTTCCCTATAGAGATGAATGGCAGAATGTTCAAATCTAGAGAGAGACCAGAGTACTGCTGCTAGAAGAGACCATTGTGACATCACAAGGGTGAGAAGACAGAGCATTGTGACATCACAATGGTGAACATTCCGCCATTCATTCTCTATGGGAAAAATTGCCCACAAAAATTCAAATTTTTCCAAAACCGTCCACTCAATCTTTCCAAAAAGTAATAGCACACCATTCCCGATCAAGCCGCTCGATTTGACATATTGCACGTGTATGTGGTGCGAAAACTCTGGGAGGAGTAGCGGTCCAAAAATGGGTGAATAAATAATAATAATAATAATAATAACAATAATAATATGTGCAATAATAATAGTGTAGTTGCCCTAAGGCAACCACACTAATAATAATAATATGTGCAATAATAATAGTGTAGTTGCCCTAAGGCAACCACACTAATAATAATATGTGCAATAATAATAGTGTAGTTGCCCTAAGGCACCACACAACTAGACAATTCCTGCAGAAATTGTGAAGTGTGGTTGCCGCCAACGCAAAGTCGACTTTGTGCTGAACGGAGTGAACAGTGGTAGGTAGTTGCTATGATGTCTGAGGCAGTTGCTAGGGTGTTGCTAGGTGGTTCTATGGAGTTCTAAGTGGTTTCATGGAATTCTAGGCGGTCGCTAGGGTGGTGCTAGGTGGTTGCTATGGAGTTTCAGGTGGTTGCTATATAGCTCCAGGTGGTTGCTAGGGCATTGCTAGGTGGTTGCTAGGGTATGCTAAGTGGTTGGTAGGTGGTTGCTATGGAGTTCTAGGCGGTTGCTAGGGTGTTGCTAGGCAGTTGTTATGGTGTTCTAGGTGGTTGCTAGGGTGTTGCTAGGGGGTTGCTAGGGTATTCGAAGTGGTTGCTAGGATGTTGCTAGGTGGTTGCTATGGAGTTCTAGGTGGTTGCTCTGGTGTTGCTAGGTGGTTGCTATGGAGTTCTAGGCCGTTGCTAGGGTGTTGCTAGGTGGTTGCTAGGTTTAGGTGTTGCTATGGTGTTGCTAGGTGGTTGCTATGGAGTTCTAGGCGGTTGCTAGGGGTGTTGCTAGGTGGTTGCTATGGGTGTTCTAGGTGGTTGCTAGGATGTTGCTAGGTGGTTGCTATGGAGTTCTAGGTGGTTGCTAGGGTGTTGCTAGGGTGTTGCTAGGTGGTTGCTATGGGTTCTAGAGCGGTTGCTAGGGTGTTGCTAGGTGGTTGCTATGGGTTCTAGTGGTTGCTAGGGTGTTGCTAGGCGGTTGCTATGGAGTTATAGGCGGTTGCTAGGGTGTTGCTAGGGTATCTAGGTGGTTGCTAGGATGTTGCTAGGTGTTGCTAGGTTTAAGTGTTGCTAGGTGTTTCTAGGGGGTTGCTAGGGTATTCTAAGTGGTTGCTATGGTGTTGCTAGGTGGTTGCTATGGAGTTCTAGGTGGTTGCTAGGGTGTTGCTAGGTGGTTGCTATGGAGTTCTAGGCCGTTGCTAGGGTGTTGCTAGGTGGTTGCTATGGAGTTCTAGTGGTTGCTAGGTGTTGCTAGGGTGTTGCTAGGTGGTTGCTATGGAGTTCTAGGCGGTTGCTAGGGTGTTGCTAGGTGGTTGCTATGGAGTTGTAGGCGGTTGCTAGGGTGTTGCTAGGGTTGCTATGGAGTTATAGGTGGTTGCTAGTGTGTTAGGTGGTTGCTATGGAGTTCTAGCGTTGCTAGGGTGTTTAGGTGGTTGCTAGGTGTTGCTAGGGGTTGCTATGGCTAGGTGGTTGCTAGGAGTATGCTAAGTGGTTGTAGGTGGTTGCTATGGAGTTCTAGGCGGTTGCTAGGTGTTGCTAGGCAGTTGTTATGGTGTTCCAGGTGGTTGCTAGGGTGTTGCTAGTGTTGCTATGGTGTTTGCAGATGCTAGGTGTTGCTAGGTGGTTGCTAGGTGTTGCTAGGTGGTTGCTATGGAGTTCTAGGGGTTGCTATGGTGTTGCTAGGTGTTGCTATGAGTTCTAGGCGGTTGCTAGGGTGTTGCTAGTGTTGCTATGGAGTTCTAGGTGGTTGCTAGGGTGTTGCTAGGGGTTGCTAGGTTTAAGTGGTTGCTAGATGTTGCTAGGTGGTTGCTATGGAGTTTTAGGTGGTTGCTTGGTGTTGCTAGGTGGTTGCATGGAGTTCTAGGCGTTGCTAGTGTTGTGAGTGGTTGCTATGGAGTTCTAGGTGGTTGCTAGGTGTTGCTAGTGGTTGCTATGGACGTCTAGGGGTTGCTATGGTGTTGTCTAGGTGGTTGCTATGGAGTTCTAGGCGGTTGCTAGGGTGTTGCTAGGTGGTTGCTATGGAGTTCTAGGTGGTTGCTAGGGTGTTGCTAGGGGTTGCTAGGTATTCAATGGTTGCTAGGATGTTGCTATGGAGTTCTAGGCTGGTTCTTGGTGTTGCTAGGTGGTTGCTAGGAGTTCTAGGCCGTTGCTAGGTGTTGATAGGTGGTTGCTATGGATTCTAGTGGTTGCTAGGTGTTGCTAGGTGGTTGCTATGGAGTTCTAGCGGTTGCTAGGTGTTGCTAGGTGGTTGCTATGAGTTCTAGGCGTTGCTAGGGTGTTGCTAGGTGGTTGCTATGGAGTTCTAGTGGTTGCTAGGGTGTTGCTAGGGGTTGCTAGGTATTCGAAGTGGTTGCTAGGTGTTGCTAGGTGGTTGCTATGGAGTTCTAGGTGGTTTGCTTCTGGTTGTTGCTAGGTGGTTGCTATGGAGTTCTAGGCTTGCTAGGTGTTGTAGGTGGTTGCTATGGAGTTCTAGGTGGTGCTAGGGTGTTTGCTAGGTGGTTGCTATGGGTTCTAGGGGTTGCTATGGTGTTGCTAGGTGGTTGCTATGGAGTTTAGGCGGTTGCTAGGTGTTGCTAGGTGGTTGCTATGGAGTTCTAGGTGTTGCTAGGGTGTTCTAGGGTGTTGCTAGGTGGTTGCTATGGAGTTCTAGGCGGTTGCTAGGTGTTGCTAGGTGGTTGCTAGGAGTTCTAGGTGGTTGCTAGGGTGTTGCTGGCGGTGCTATGGGTTATAGGCGGTTGCTAGGTGTTGCTAGGGTATTCTAGTGGTTGCTAGGTGTTGCTAGGTGGTGCTATGGAGTTATAGGTGGTTGCTAGGGTGTTTCTAGGGGGTTGCTAGGGTATTCTAAGTGGTTGCTATGGTGTTGCTAGGTGGTTGCTATGGAGTTCTAGGTGGTTGCTAGGGTGTTGCTAGGTGGTTGCTATGGAGTTCTAGGCGGTTGCTAGGGTGTTGCTAGGTGGTTGCTATGGAGTTCTAGGTGGTTGCTAGGGTGTTGCTAGGCGGTTGCTATGGAGTTATAGGCGGTTACTAGGGTGTTGCTAGGGTATTCTAGTGGTTGCTAGGATGTTGCTAGGTGGTTGCTATGGAGTTATAGGTGGTTGCTAGGGTATTCTAAGTGGTTGCTATGGTGTTGCTAGTTGGTTGCTATGGAGTTATAGCCGGTTGCTAGGGTGTTGCTAGGCATTTGCTATGGTGTTCCAGGTGGTTGCTATGGAATTCTAGGCGGTTGCTAGGCTGTTGATAGGCAGTTGTTATGGTGTTCCAGGTTGTTGCTAGGGTGTTTCTAGGTGGTTGCTATGGTGTTCCAGGTGGTTGCTAGGGGGTTGATAGGTGGTTGCTATGAAGTTCTAGGTGGTTGCTATGGTGTTGCTAGGTGGTTGCTATGGAGTTATAGCCGGTTGCTAGGGTGTTGCTAGGCATTTGTTATGGTGTTACAGGTGGTTGCTATGGAATTCTAGATGGTTGCTAGGGTTTTCTAGCTGGTTGTTATGGTGTTGCTAGGTCGTTGCTATGGAGTTAGAGCCGGTTGCTAGGATGTTGCTAGGGGGTTGCTATGGAGTTCTAGGCGGTTGCTAGGTCTTTACTGAGTCCAATGACGCGACCCATAGTTCTCTATGACAAACGGTTCAAAAGTTATGAAATATCAAACATCGGCCAATCAGGAAGGGGGGCGAGGCTGATCTCCACCAATGGACAAAGGACTCTCTACCATCTCCAATGAGGCATTGCACAATTTGTGGGCAATTTTTCCCCATAGAGATGAATGGCAGAATGTTCAAATTTAGAGAGAGACCAGAGTGCTGCTGCTAGAAGACAGACCATTGTGACATCACAAGGGTGAGAAGACAGAGCATTGTGACGTCACAAACGTGAACATTCCGCCATTCATTCTCTATGGGAAAAATTGCCCACAAAAATTCAAATTTTTCAAAAACCGTCCACCCAAACTTTCCAAAAAGTAATAGCACACCATTCCCGAACAAGCCGCTCGATTTGACATATTGCACGTGTATGTGGTGCGAAAACTCTTGAAGGAGTAGCGGTCCAAAAAATGGGTGGAAAGATAGAATAATAATAATAACTAGACAATTCCTGCAGAAATTGTGAAGTGTGGTTGCCGCCAAGCAAAGTCGACTTTGTCTGAACGAGTGAACAGTGGTAGGTAGTTGCTATGATGTTGAGGCAGTTGCTAGGGTGTTGCTAGGTGGTTCTAGGAGTTCTAAGGTTTTCATGAATTCTAGGCGTTCGCTAGGGTGGTGCTAGGTGGTTGCTATGGAGTTTCAGTGGTTGCTATGAGCTCCAGGTGTTGCTAGGCATTGCTAGTGGTTGCTAGGTATCTAAGTGAGTTGAGTCAGGTGGTTGCTATGGAGTTCTAGGCAGTTGCTAGGGTGTTGCTAGGTGGTTGCTATGGAGTTCAGGGTTGCTAGGTGTTGCTAGTGGTTGCTATGGAGTTTAGCGTTGCTAGGGTGTGTGGCTAGTGTTCTGGAGTTTCAGGTGGTTGCTATGAGTCCAGGGGTTGCTAGGGCTGCTAGGTGGTGCTAGGGATCTGGTTGCTAGGTGTTGCTAGGTGGTTGCTATGGATTTAGGCGGTTGCTAGGGTGTGCTGGCAGTTGTATGGTGTTCCAGGTGGTTGCTAGGGTGTTGTAGGTGGTTGCTTGGAGTTAGGGTTGCTAGGGTGTGCTAGGATTTCTAGGGTTGTAGGAGTTGTAGGTCGGGATTTCTGGGGTGCTAGGTGTGCTAGGTGTGCTATGGAGTTTAGCGTTGCTGGGTGTTGTAGGTTGCTATGGAGTTTAGTGTTGCTAGGGTGTTGCTAGGATTGCTATGGTGTTCAGGGGTGCTAGGTTGTAGGTGGTCATGAGTTCAGGTGGTTGCTAGGGTGCTAGGGTTTAGTGGTTGCTGGTGTTCTAGGTGTTCTATGGATTTAGGTTGCTAGGTGTTGCTAGGGTTTATGGTCCAAGTGGTGCTAGGGTGTTGCTAGGGTTGCTAGGTGTTCCAGGTTGCAGGTGTTGCTGGTGGTTGCTATGAGTTCTAGGCGTTGCTAGGTGTTGCTAGTGGTTGCTAGGATTCTAGGGGTTGCTATGGTGTTGCTAGGTGGTTGCTATGGAGTTCAGGCGTGCTAGGTGTTGCTAGGTGGTTGCTATGAGTTCTAGGTGGTTGCTAGGTGTTGCTAGGTGTTGCTATGGAGTTCTAGGTTGCTATGGTGTTGCAAGGTGGTTGCTAGGGTTCAGGTGGTTGCTAGGGTTGCTAGTGGTTGCTTGGAGTTCAGGTGGTTGCTAGGGTTGCTAGGGGGTTGCTAGGGTATTCGTGTGGTTGCTAGGATGTTGCTAGGTGGTTGCTATGGAGTTCTAGGGGTTGCTATGGTGTTGCTAGGTGGTTGCTATGGAGTTCTAGGCCGTTGCTAGTGTGTTGCTAGTGGTTGCTATGGAGTTCTAGGTGATGATTTGCCTAGGTGTTGCTAGGGTTGCTAGGTGGTTGCTATGGAGTTCAGGGTTGCTATGGTGTTGCTAGGTGTTGCTATGGAGTTCTAGGTGGTTGCTAGGTGTTGCTAGGTGGTTGCTATGGAGTTCTAGGGTGCTAGGTTTGCTAGGGTGTTGCTAGGTAGTGGTTGCTATGGAGTTCTAGGTGGTTGCTGAGTTTAGGGTTGCTAGGGTGTTGCTAGGTGTTGCTATGGAGTTTAGCGTTGCTAGGTGTTTGCTAGGTGGTGGTTGCTAGGTGTTGCTAGTGGTTGCTAGGAGTGTCTAGGTGTTGCTAGGGTGTCTAGCGTGTTGCTAGGTTCTAGTGTTGTATGTGTTCTAGGTGGTTGCTAGGTTGTTGCTAGTGGTTTGCTATGGATGTTCTAGGTTCTAGGGTGTTGCTAGGTGGTTGCTATGGAGTTCTAGTGGTTCTAGGTGTTGCTAGTGGTTGCTATGAGTTCTAGGCGGTTGCTATGGTGTTCTAGGTGGTTTGCTGAGGTTGCTAGGGGTTGCTATGGTGGTTGCTAGGGTTGCTATGGGTTTCTAGGGTGGTTGCTAGGTGTTGCTAGGGTTGCTAGGTTCTAGTGGTTCTAGGTGTTGCTAGGTGGTTGCTATGGAGTTCTAGGGTTGCTAGGTGTTGCTAGGTGGTTGCTATGGAGTTCTAGGCCGTTGCTAGGGTGTTGCTAGGTGGTTGCTATGGAGTTCTAGGTGGTTGCTAGGGTGTTGCTAGGGTTGCTAGTGGTTGCTATGGAGTTCAGGTGGTTGCTAGGTGTTGCTAGGTGGTTGCTATGGAGTTCTAGGTGGTTGCTAGGGTGTTGCTAGGTGGTTGCTATGGAGTTCTAGGTGGTTGCTAGGGTGTTGCTAGGGGGTTGCTAGGGTATTAGTGGTTGCTAGGTGTTGCTAGGTGGTTGCTATGGAGTTTAGTGCGTTGCTAGGGTGTTGCTAGGTGGTTGCTATGGAGTTCTAGGCGTTGCTTGTGTCTAGGTGTTGCTAGGGTTCTAGGTGGTTGCTAGGATGTTGCTAGGTGTTGCTATGAGTTTAGC
>NW_026985705.1:0-16200 GCF_018555375.3 Anguilla rostrata | reverse complement strand
GGCCTGAATGCTTGACCCCGACAGTGAGGGGGTCCATTGGCTCTATAATGCTGTGGGGGGCATTATCCTGCCATGGTTTGAGTCCACTAATCAATACAAAGTTATTCTGATTAATCACCTTTACCCTATGATAAAACATTCCTATCCTGATGGGAATGGTCTCTTCCAAAATGACAGTGCCCCCATCAACAGGGCACGAAGGTTCACTGGATGGTTTGATGAGTGTGTAAATGATGTGAATAATATGCTATGGCCTTCGCAGTCACCAGATCTCAATCCAATTGAACGCCTATGGGAGGTTTGGACCTGAAGGACATGCAAGTGAAACTTAAAAAGAAAGAAGCATCGCACACTCTGTTTACTCCAATGCAGATTTTTATCTCCAACATTTCGGCAGCAAGCTGGGTCAGGGCTGACAAAGGCAGCTTGCTGCCGAAACATTGGAGATAAAAAATCTGCATTGGAGTAAACAGAGTGTGCGACTCTTCTTTCTTTTTAAGTTTCACTTGCATGTCCTTCTGGTCTGTACCTCGCTAAAACAAGGTGTGCATTTTCTTTTTCACTTTTGAAAGGACAAATGGAAACACACCACATCCCATTAGTCGCAATAAATTCCTTTTAAATTGCAGCCCGTGGGTAAAAAAAACCGGAGAGGTCATTTGGATCGGTTGTCAAACAGACTGGTCCGCTGTTTCTGAGAAAGATTTGAATAACAAAAAGCACATTTTAAAATTTTTACATTTTTTTTCTAGGTACAGTGTGTCCTTTATACGTCAATACAAATGGATTTTTATTCCATGGCTACAGAACAAATGCAACGTAAAAACATATTAGCCATCCTAACTGTAAGGAGGCCCTGCTTTATATAATTGGTAATATACATAACAAGATATTTTGTAAAAAGAAATGTAAAAAAATGTATAATGGAAAGTTATGAAAGGTGATAAAGACAAAGTAGCTAATCTATGTCTGTTATTTATGTTGAAAATCCGAATATTATTTTTTGTCTTGAAGGTCTTGTAGGATTGAAAGAGAGACAAACATCTATACAAACATGCCCACTGATCTCTTTCAAGGAAGGATTTCTTCATATATAGGCATGTTTGCATATGTTTGCTTGCTGCCCATCACAGTTTGGTCCAAAATGGGTGAAATTGTCATCTTTAGAAAGGAAAAAGAGAAGGAAAGAAAAAGGTTAATAAAGAAAAATCACTTTACACTAATGCCAGCAGGAAGTGTTTCTGCATGGCAGCAGTTTGAGTTCAGCAGTGGAGAGGACATACCTGACTGTTACAGTACATTGTACATTCAGTCTGTATTTAGTATTTAGTCTTGAGTCTGTATATTTTTTTATGTAGCATGACTGTTAACTTAGGTTTCCATCCAACAAGGGACCAGAAAATCAAATCAACCATCTTGCTGCCAACCTTTAACACCAGCAAGCAGAGCTTTCGGCAAACATACCCCAACAATCACCACTCTTTCATAATCACTGAGGTCCTGTCTACTGGCCTGCCCAGCATTTTTGTACATGATCCTGAAACTGCTGGGATGTTAACTGTTTTATCAACTCAAGGCACACATGCGGAAATAATACGGAGACACCTGCTTTCAATATATGTTGTGATTCCCATTTATCCATGTTTTTAGCCACTAACTGTATTTTCATTCTTGCAGTTGTAATGGTTTTCTGGACCCATCATTCAACAGACCGATGCAGCACTCTGCTGAACAAGGCAGCCCAGATTGTAATGTAGAGCTCACCTCTGTGGGCAGCCACACACTGCTCTGCAGGCAAATGCTGACACACAGATGGAGATGATGAACTCCAGGATGGAGAAAACCAGCAGCACTCCAATCAACCCCTGTGAAAAGAGAAATGGAGAACAGATCAGTGGCTGACAATCATTCATTCCTACATTTACATTCTGCAGACTTGCATAATAAACACTTCAGACTTGTTAATATATTTTCAGTAAGATTGTCAGGACCTACATCTTTATTTGTTTTGCTTACAGAGCCCGTGTGGTCACCAGTGAGTTTAGTTACAAGTCAGAAAGATTCCCTCCTAATGACATCAGCTGAGTCATAGTCATGTAATATATTAGCTTGTTGGATGTCCAGACTATCCAGATCATGCTAACATCATGTTAAAAATAAAAAATGTGACTGTTTTACCTGAAGTATAATGTAAATATTGGAAAATGGGTGGTGAACGCCCAATTGAAATGGATTGTTCTTCGATATACAGATTACTGCAATGCCAGCAGTGATGGTGCTGATGATGTTCATCCCAAGCGCTCCGCTCACCTGCAGAAAAGGCCAGGATTTAATATAATGCTTATGTATAGTATATATAATGATTGATATACACACAATATAACTGAAATATCCAGACACCCCTTGGTCTGGGGCTGTATTACATGGTTTGGGCTTGGCCCCTCAGTTCCAGTGAAGGCAAATCTTAATGCCACGGCATACAATCACTTTCTAGATGATTCTGTGCTTCCCCAACAGTTCAGCGCTAAAAAGAATAATTATACATTTAGTCGCCTAAAGTTATCTTTCAGAGGAAATATGTTGTTTCTCTTTCGAAGAAAATATTGTAGTGAAGTAATGCCTGGACTGCGGCTGTGCTGCCAAGAGGGCGGCTTCACTCAATTAGGAGCTAATGACTCTCACCTGCGTGGACTCTGGCAAGTCTTTAAATAGAAGGCAGAGCCAGGCGCACGGGGTTGTGGGGGTCATATTCTTGTGTTTGCGACCTGTGTGCAGCAGACTTTCGACATACAGCCCTCGCCAATTGTTCTGGCCACACTGCTTGCGTGGTGTGACAAATCTGGAGTGCCGTGGACCAAACTGGTGTCGCCTCTTCCAGTGTTGGCTGGCACTCAAGCTCAGACCCCGAGGAGGGGTCTTGTCGACAGTGGCAGGGAAGTTTTAATCTGTTTAATTGTGTCTTTTTGTCCCGGGTATTTTACTTGTGTTTGTGCCTTTAATAAGTGGCAGTGCGGGAGGGAAGCTGCATGGGGCGGTCGGTGGTTGAGAAGAGAGTACTAGGCTAGCCTACCGATTATTTCCGACAGTGGGGTGGTAGCCTACTATAACAAGATTGTAGTGTGCATTCTCACATAATATTCTCACTTTGCTACGTGTGACTATGATTATCATTCTTACAAGTTCAACAGTGCACTTGGCTGTGCGTAGTGACTGTAAATTGCTCCGTACCGTAGCCTATCCGGGCTGCCCGGTGGGGTTTTCCCCCCGATTTGCCCTTGACCAGCAATAAATAAAGCCTATTATATTTTTCCATATTCCGTGGGGTGTGTTCTCAACTTCCTATATATCTGGACCTTACCGGTAAAAACGTGGTGGCAGCCTACCATTATTTCTGGTCCCTTCTAGTAGGGTTTATTACAATATAATGATTTACATACTCCAACAGACGGAGCTCTATATTGGGATGGCAGGTATGCCATCCTGCCAAGTTATGCCTTGGCGAGGCAGCATGCTTGGTATGGCAGATATCCCATCCCACAAAGTTACGTCTTGGTGGGGTGGCATGCCCCATACCTATACAGCACCAAGAGTTTCGCACTTTTCAGGGTTTCCTACAGAAATAACCGCAATGACCACAGACTCTCAGCCCTTAAAACATTCATTTCTACCTTCTGACCCCATTTCAACAGACAGAACTCACAAAAAAATTCACACATCCACACAATAACGCTCCAAATTTAGGGGATTTAGTGTTTTTTCCTTCTTCTTTTTCTTCTTCCTGCCTGATTACATCATCAATGTCCAAGACCACAAATAATATGTCTCCCCATTGGACATTTAAGGTACATCAGTCAATAAAAACATCGGATGCACACACAAAATGACATATATAGAAGTGCACTCATTTAAAACTGCTAAATATTGCCATTCCTACATCTCTATCAGTGGTGGCACACTGAGTGGCACTTTTGCTTGTGTGAAAGGAAAGGTTTGCATCTCCCCACGGACTCATGAAAACCTTTCACTCATTACACTGCCTTGCTAGGTCACTCAAAATAACACATCATCTCTGCAGGAAACACATTTATATTTCTGAAATACACATAAAATACATCCACACTTTAGACAGGTCTGCTTTCGGCATTTTAACTGAGTTTAACGTTAGCTACCTTGCTAACAACATGACAGACCGACTGTATTAGTTGTGCAGACTGCTGTGAAATTCATGAGCACTAAAATCAGGCAACGTTACTAGTTACTTCACAGCAGGTATGTCACAGGGGACAGTGGCTGCAGGCAATGTTATGAAGAACAGTAGGACTAACTACTAGTCAATTATTAGTCAAAGTCCTTTTAAGATATCTACAAAGAAGTTATGGATATCTTGAAACGATATTATTTGGGAGATATCTTCAATTATCATTCTGTCTAGTCAGAATACATTTATAGATATCTTCTATTATCATTTTGACTAGTCAAAATGCTGTTGTAGATATCAAAAACTGGCTCCTTGTATGCATTCCACGTGCTACAAACGCAGCGACCACCATGTCAGACCAACTTGAACCAGAGTCAAGCATCTTTGTCAGGGTTTTCAATGCTGCGGCCCGTGCGAGAAATGAAATGTTAACTTTATTTTTTTTAAACAAGACGAACTGTTTCACCCCATCTCTTTCTACTTTGTGGCATTTTCTTACTTTTTTTTAGAGAACAGAAACCGCCATTTTTTAAACCACAATTGATCACACCAGGTTTGCAAAACATTACATTTACAAAATATTTACATATGGCAGACGCTTATAACCAAAGCAACGTGCAATAAATGTATACCGAAGGTCGTTGGAAAAACTACAGCACATATGACCAAGTTATCCCATCAATGGATTTTTTCTTCCCTGGCGGCACGGGCACATTCCAGGACGACAATGCCGAGATTCATCGGGCTCAAATTGTGAAAGAGTGATTCTGGAATCATTTTCACAAATGAATTTGCCACCACAGAGTCCTGACCTTAACCCCATTGAAAGTCTTTGGGATGTGCTGGAGAAGACTTTACGGATTGGTTCGACTCTCCCGTCGTCTATACACGATAATGCAATTCTGAATGGAAATAAGTGTTGTGATGTTGCATAAGGTTGTCGAAACAATGCCATGATGAATGTGCACCGTAATCAAAGCTAAAGGCGGTCCAACGAAATATTAGAGCGTGCGATTGTTTTTTGGCCTGGCAGTATATTTACAGGCAGCTGCTCTGGAAATGATAAATCAGGGCTACTGAAATCTACCAGTAAATATCTGAATGGTCACATCCAGTCAGTGATCAGAACTCACCAGGCATTTGTTGAGATTGTTGTTAGCAGCAACACTCAAAGCTCCCGAGGAAATGTACTGAGGGGGGATTAAAAAAAGGTAAATTAACTCATTTGAGTTTGGAACTTTGAATTTTCAGTCCTCAAATTCACCCAATGCTCCAGTAAGCATATTTGAAAAAGAAAGTTTCAGTAAAGAAAGATACTACTAACAGAAAAATACTATATTCTTTTCATGTTTTAGTATGCATTTTAATCCAGTCACAGTTTCTAAACCCTGGATTAAATTGGCATTCAATCCAGACAAAGTGAAAAGTTGCACCTAAATCATGCTGAAATCGAATTTTCATCTGATCAATGACACACCTGGGACTGAAGCACAATCATCTAATAGAGGATCAGTGTTTTGTCCACATCGTTTATACCTAATAACCCAGTTCAGTTCAGCAAAGATTTTTTAAGCAGCAGGATTGAACGAATGAATGAATGAATGAATGAACTTACAATAAGTCCTCCACAGAAAAAAAGCACAAGGTAAACACCATTGCTTTCACCAGAGGTGGCCATTACGATGCCAAATAACACGTGCAGCACTCCAATCATTATTTGCACTGTCTGTAAAAACAAAAAAACAACAAAAATGTTACCAGTTTGTGTCTATGCTTGGATAATTGCAAGGCACTGAATTTTACAGCAGTGTGTCCTAATGTCAATGTCTTTCTTACAGAGCCTTTCCACTGACAGTCTGGGATTGCTGCAGCAATGACTTTGCTTGCAGGTCCCTCTCCAGAGGGAGAGAATGGTAAAATGCAAGAGTTGAGCAATTATCTTACCCCCAGTGCCTTTGTATCTCCTTTCAGAAAGTTTCCCAACGCAGAGGATCTGGCCATTTTACAAGCAGTGCCCTCTGTGGGAAAAGGTGGATAAAGTGGAGGTACAGTTTTACATTACATGATTATACCCATGACTATATTCTTCTTTTCTTCTTCGTTTTTCTGCCTGATTACATCATCAATGCCCATAGACCACAAATAATATGTCTCCCCATTGGACATTTAAGGTACATCAGCTAATAAAAACATTGGATGCACATGCAAAATGACATATATATAGAAGTGCCCTTTGATGTCATCTCACCGAGTAGTGTGTCTGCCTGTGATACTTTTGTCTGACTGACAGACCAGGTTCAACCTCGCGTTCAGTTGACCACTCTGTTTTCAGTTTTCGCAACACCGTAAACTTTCTTGCCCGCACTTACCGGCTCATGTTACAGAATTTTAAACTCGGCGATTGGATGTTTCATGTCGAAGTGCACCATGGGAGTCGTAGTTAACCTATAAATCTCCACACACATTTGCAAATCGCCAGACGCATTTGCAGATCTCTGCCACGGCAGAAATGTAGCAAAAATCACGTGTAAAAAGACAGCCAATTGAGAGGCCAGCTTGAGTTGTAACTGATGATATAGACATTAACAGATCTGTGTACGCATTTACAGATCTGTGTACGCATTTACAGATTTATGTATGCATTTACAGAATGTGTACACATTTACAAATCTGTGTACGCATTTACAGATCTGTATACGCATTTACAGATTTATGTACGCATTTACAGATCTGTGTACGCATTTACAGATTTATGTATGCACTTACAGAATGTGTACACATTTACAGATCTGTGTACGCATTTACAGATCTGTATACGCATTTACAGATTTATGTACGCATTTACAGATCTGTGCACGCATTTACAGATCTGTATACGCATTTACAGATTTATGTACACATTTACAGATCTGTGTACGCATTTACAGATTTATTTACAGATCTGTGTACACATTTACAGATCTGTGTATGCATTTAAAGATTTATGTAAACATTTGCAAATAATTCTGCTACAATATTAGCCCCATAGTAGTGTAACCACAAAAATAAGACAAAAACGTTGGACAGTGGCTGCACACAATGTTATTTAGAACGGAAGGACTAACTAATTAACTTGCACACACATCACATATAGGCTACTTCATCACGTGCAACATGTCGACAATCTTATTAAGCAAATACAACTATTCATTTCTTCAGTCTACTTCATAATACTGCATACAACCACTTGCCAACATTTTGTGTGTGTGTGTGTGTGTGTGTGCGTGCATGTGTACTACAGTTCTATATGTTGGCTAGTGTTGGGCAGAGCTACTAGATTAACTAGCCTATGTTTTCTATTACCATGTGTGTACTTTCTATTTCTAAAATCAAGTAGCTACAATTGTAGACTAGCTGTACTGGCATGAAAGTACGTTTGTTACACCAGCATCATTTATTGACTCAGAAAATCCCAGTTTACATTTAAAACCCCATTGTCCATCGGATATTAAAAGAAAAAACCTAAAATGGACCATTCAGACCAAAAAGGGCAGGTGCCTCCCCTGCACCCCATTTTTGAATTAAATAGTAAATATAAATGTATATTATGCTCTGGTTATGCCACTTTTACATAGCTAATGTCGGCTACGCTAGGAAGAAAATGTTTTCTTAAGTAGTTATTGTCAGAGATAATATGCACGCCGTGGAAGCTGCAGTCATACCTTTCATCCTCATCAAAAAAATTAAACCTTTTAAATACGCCCAGTTGAGTCTTCTTCATCATTATAATACAAAAAAAAAAACAAATTCTAAAAATAATACACAAAATAGTGTCCACAAACCAAACGTCAAATTGAAAACAATTTCTTAGGTGTAAGCTTCTTGCTGTTAAAATTACCACAGAAACCTCACAGTAAACAGTTTGGACGTAGCCACAGACCCTCCTCTTCCAGCAAAACTTAGTTTCAGACCACAATGATTTCCAATGATTTTTCAATGAAAATTCAATTCACTTCAATATTTGACTGATTTTCATTGTTCCCATTCAGTAAATACAGATCAACAGTGACTGGTTGGATCCCCCTCTGCACACATGGATATTAAATACAGTATTTTACAATATGTACAATGTCTAACTGTTTTGTGGAGTGGCATGTTTAGGAGAAACAATTTATTTTGAAGTTCATTGATGAAAATAAAAAGTATGTAACATACTGGTGAAATTTCAATATCTTTCATTAGTAACTTAACTTTGTAAATTCAGTGAAATGATAGGACCTTATTCCACTCAGCTCCGCATAACTTCAACTAATAATGCTCCGCATAACTTCAACTAATAAAGAAAAATAACATCAGCAAGACAAAAAATGTAGCCATAAAATCCAGAAATAAATGCAAAAAGAAAACTTCCAATTCACTGGGCTTTAATACAAGGCAGAGGGAAAGAACAAAAGAAAAAAAACAGCAGAATACTTTCCAGCCAAGAACTGGGTAAAGAGTCCCCCCCCCCCCCCCTAACAACGGAACACTCCTAACTGAGAAATGATAATGGAAAAGTTCTAGCCAATAGTGGCTACATTTGACATCGAGTATATATGTCAGGCAGTGTATACCCTAACATATCACATTTGCCATGGCCATTCTTTTTAAAGGTAAGTAACTTTCTTTTATAGGTGCACACATTAGCAAATAAAAGCCTGATTTGTACATATAACTTTTAAAGAGTTTCCATTGAATTGATTTCAGTGCTGATTGCAAACATGCGTATAAATGAATTCAATTCACGTCTTTTAATTTTCATTTGATTGGCTAGATTTGCTTGTGACACATAAACCAATCTATTCATTGACAATTTCAATAACTGAGAGACCTCATTTACGCCCCCAGATCATTAAAAATGTGAGAAGTTCAGTCAGCTTACATAAGCATTTGGGAACTATGCATAACCTAAAAAGTATAAATGGTTTTACTTCTTTTTATTGAGAGTATTTCCCCACTCCAGTCATTTGCTCCACTCCAAGTCCTAAACTGAGCAGTTTGCATGGATTAATCAGAAAACAATCCGAAATGAAAAACTGTGTGCATTGACACTTACTGATACATCAAAACGAGGGAACACACAATAACTTGCACATTTGAGCTGGAAACGGCTCAAACAACTCCTCATCGGGATGTTGATAGGACCGCCACTAAATACTAGAAAAGAAATACAGTAACACTCCCCCACATTTATTCACATTTTACGTTTTAATTATGCTCATTTGAGTCTTCTTCATCATTATAATACAAAATCAACTTCTCAAAATAATACACACAATAGTATCCACAAACCAAACGTCAAACTGAAAACAATGTCTAAGGAGTAAGTTTCTTACCTTTCACAAACGAGCCTAGAAATGTTTAAGGTGTAAGCTCCTCACTGCTAAAATGAGCACAGAAACCACACAGTAAACGTTGTGGACGCAGCCATAGACCCTCCTCTTCCAGCAAAACTTAGTTTCAGACCACCATGATTTCCTGTCTATTGTCAGTCACATGGTATCTTGTGGGAGAACGCAAAGTGTACGTGCTGTTCAAGACTGTGCCCCTCTTAGACAAATCAGGTCGCTCTGTCCAGAAAACAATGCGAGTGAATAGCCTAATTAGAGAGTAATTTCACTCACACACACACACCACACCACACACCACACACCACACACCACACACACACACACACATTCACTACTCAATTCATGAAGCACTGTCAACCCCACAACCACCACTAAGCAATAGTATCTTGATTCCAAATTAAAATACAAAGCCTACATAATCCTTGCCTATTAAATAATAGGCAAATGGCAAGGCAAAATATGAACAACCCCATGTGAGTTTCAGTCAGCAGGTTAACTATCAAATATGAGATGTAGCCACTTAAGACGTTGATATTCTTTATTTGAGCAGATGGAGATGATGAACTCCAGGTTGGAGAAAACCAACAACAGGGAAACAGAACAGATCAGTAGCAGTCAATCACTCACTCCTACATACAGACACAGGTGGTTGGCTAATGACACACCCAGCGCTGGCTCATGTGGCTCTAAAATATCTGACCCGCAACCCAAACATGTGTTTTCTCCAAGCAGCTTTTCAGTATAGGAACAGATGTTGTGTCGAAAATACAAAAATAGCAAAACTTAGTTTCAGACCGCCATGATTTCCTGTCTATTGTCAGTCACATGGTATCTTGTGGGAGAACGCAAAGTGAACGTGCTGTTCAAGACTGTAGCCACATAAGACATTGATATTTTTTATTTGAAGAAATACGCCCAAACAACATTATTGGCACTACTAGTTACGCTCATTGTTGAAAACCATAGTTTAAAAAAGCTGTTAAATAGTTGCTCTTTGTCCTTTTGACTACCAGATGCCACTATCCTGCGCTGTGTATAAAAGCTTTGAGTAATGAATCCTTGTTCCATACAGTTCAGAGGAACGGTTCAATGCTCTAGACAGCTTCGCTTTGCCATCACTACATGATGCTATCGAGTCAGCATGTACCAAAATCTCTAAGGAATATTTCCTGTTGAATTCATGCCACAAAGAAGTCAAGCTGTTCTGGAGGGAGAAGGGGGTCCTACCTGGTGCCAGATAGGTGTACGTAATAAAGCAGCCACTGCATATATGTACGCTAGCACACTTAGAGACTACAGCTCACAAATAACAACCAAAGGAAGAGTACATAGTTCAGACAAAACTGAGAAAATTCACACAACCAAAAAAATACATACATAAATAAATGGTGGAACCATTCCTTGTATCAAGAGCTTGTCAGAGCTAAAAGATAGATTTAGATATTTAAAAAAAATCTTTAAGAAGTCTCAAGAGGTTATGTTTTCATAGTCTTAAACTTTTTCGCCTTTGCTACACCCTCCCCCCCCCCCCCCCCCCTTCAGACACCCACCAGCACACCAAGAGATCAATTCCACAGGAAACACTGATATGTATTTTGAAGAGTAGGCACCGGCAGGTATTTTGGTCCAAACACTGGTTAACACGATGGTATTTTTGTAATGTTTGAAGCGTCATTACCCGCCTTTTCGTAGTCTTTCGGTCGCTGAAGAAAAAAAAGTGACACTTTTGACAGTGTGACCTTCGCGCACTGCAAGTCATCCAACCACCTCAGAAAGGAGCAAGCACGGAGCGCGCGGCCTAGGCTCTTTTTGAAAATAAATATGTGGACGCGACAGTATGGTTTTGAAAGCGCATTTAGGCAGAAATATTTAGAAAGTTTAACATTTTAAATTTATGGATTTAATATATAGGCCATATACAGTATATATATAATTTTTTATTTCATTTTAATTATTATTTTTTATTATGGTGTGGCGGCAAGGATTTTGCCATGGCGTCACGCCACGGCAATACCTTACCAATGGAAATGTTGGGATGTGCAAATAGTTTGGATTAAAGATGAAATTAAATCAAATAAAAACTGCTTTATTTATTTTGCTTAAAAATTTAATTAACTTCAATATATGACTGATTTCCATTGTTCCCATTCAGTGAATACAGATCAATAGTGACTGGTTGGCTTCCCCCTGCACACATTGATATTTAATACAGTATTTTACAATAATTTCTAACTGTTTTGTGGAGTGGCTTGCTTAGGAGAAACAATTCATTTTGAAGTTAATTGATGAAAATAAAAAGTATATAACATACTAGTCACATTTCAGTATCTTTCATTGATAACTTAAGTTTGTAAATCCACTGAAATGATAGGACCTTATTCTACTTAACTGTACATAACTCCAGCTAATAATGCTAAGAAAACTATCATCAGAAAGATGAAAAATATACCCATAAAATCTATAAACAAATGAAAAACAAACAAAAAGAAAACACCCAATTCACTGGGCTTTAGTAAAAGGCAGAGGAAAAGAAACAAAAAACAAAAACAAAATAACAGCAGAATACTTTCCAGCTAAGCATTGGGTCAGGAGATCACTCCACCCCCACCCCCCCCACCCCACCCCCCCGGAGTACCGGAAGACTCCTAACTGAGAAATGATAATGGCAAAGTTCTAGCCAATACTGGCAACATTTCACATTGAGTGAGCAGTAACAACATATTGCATTTGTCACAAGCATTCGTTTCAAGCATAAGTAACTTTCATTTTTATGGGTGGACACATAACCAAATAAAAGCCTGATTTGTACATATAACTTTTAAAGAGTTTCCATTGAATTGATGCCAATGCTGATTGCAAACATACGTATGAATGAATTCAATTCACACAGCTTTTTCGTGGTAGGAGTGCTTTCTACCCCACTTTGATTGCTAGTTCTATTTTAACTTTCGTTTGATGGGCCAGATTTGCTTGTGACACATAAACCAATCTATTCATTGACAATTTTAATGACTGAGAGACTTCATTGACTCCCCCAGATCATTACAAAACATATGAAAAGTTCAGTCAGCATACATAAGCATTTGGGTACTAAGCATTACCTAAAAAGTATAAATGCTATTCCTTTTATTGAGAGTATTTCCCTACTCCAGTCATTTGCACCACTCCAAGTCCTAAACTGAGCAGTTTGCATGGATTAATCAGAAAACAATCCGAAATGAAAAACTGTGTGCATTGACACTTACTGATACATCAAAACGAGGGAACACACAATAACTTGCACATTTGAGCTGGAAACGGCTCAAACAACTCCTCATTGGGATGTTGATAGGACCGCCACTAAATACTAGAGAAGAAATACAGTAACACTCCCCCACATTTATTCACATTTTACCTTTTAATTATGCTCATTTGAGTCTTCTTCGTCATTATAATACAAAATCAACTTCTCAAAATAATACACACAATAGTGTCCACAAACCAAACGTCAAACTGAAAACAATGTCTAAGGAGTAAGTTTCTTACCTTTCACAAACGAGCCTAGAAATGTTTAAGGTGTAAGCTTCTCACTGCTAAAATGAGCACAGAAACCACACAGTAAACGTTGTGGAGGCAGCCATAGACCCTCCTCTTCCAGCAAAACTTAGTTTCAGACCGCCATGATTTCCTGTCTATTGTCAGTCACATGGTATCTTGTGGGAGAACGCAAAGTGAACGTGCTGTTCAAGACTGTAGCCACATAAGACATTGATATTTTTTATTTGAAGAAATACGCCCAAACAACATTATTGGCACTACTAGTTACGCTCATTGTTGAAAACCATAGTTTAAAAAAGCTGTTAAATAGTTGCTCTTTGTCCTTTTGACTACCAGATGCCACTATCCTGCGCTGTGTATAAAAGCTTTGAGTAATGAATCCTTGTTCCATACAGTTCAGAGGAACGGTTCAATGCTCTAGACAGCTTCGCTTTGCCATCACTACATGATGCTATCGAGTCAGCATGTACCAAAATCTCTAAGGAATATTTCCTGTTGAATTCATGCCACAAAGAAGTCAAGCTGTTCTGGAGGGAGACGGGGGTCCTACCTAGTGCCAGATAGGTGTACGTAATAAAGCAACCACTGCATATATGTATGCTGGCACACTTATAGACTACAGCTCACGAATAACAACCAAAGGAAGAGTACATAGTTCAGACAAATCTGAGAAAATTCACACCATCAAAAAATACATGAATAAATAAATGGCGGAACCATTCCTTGTATCAAGAGCTTGTCAGAGCTAAAAGATAGATTTAGATATTTAAAAAAAATCTTTAAGAAGTCTCAAGAGGTTATGTTTTCATAGTCTTAAACTTTTTCGCCTTTGCTACACCCTCCCCTCCCCCCCCCCCCCCCCTTCAGACACCCACCAGCACACCAAGAGATCAATTCCACAGGAAACACTGATATGTATTTTGAAGAGTAGGCACCGGCAGGTATTTTGGTCCAAACACTGGTTAACACGATGGTATTTTTGTAATGTTTGAAGCGTCATTACCCGCCTTTTCGTAGTCTTTCGGTCGCTGAAGAAAAAAAAGTGACACTTTTGACAGTGTGACCTTCGCGCACTGCAAGTCATCCAACCACCTCAGAAAGGAGCAAGCACGGAGCGCGCGGCCTAGGCTCTTTTTGAAAATAAATATGTGGACGCGACAGTATGGTTTTGAAAGCGCATTTAGGCAGAAATATTTAGAAAGTTTAACATTTTAAATTTATGGATTTAATATATAGGCCATATACAGTATATATATAATTTTTTATTTCATTTTAATTATTATTTTTTATTATGGTGTGGCGGCAAGGATTTTGCCATGGCGTCACGCCACGGCAATACCTTACCAATGGAAATGTTGGGATGTGCAAATAGTTTGGATTAAAGATGAAATTAAATCAAATAAAAACTGCTTTATTTATTTTGCTTAAAAATTTAAATAACTTCAATATATGACTGATTTCGATTGTTCCCATTCAGTGAATACAGATCAATAGTGACTGGTTGGCTCCCCCCTGCACACATTGATATTTGATACAGTATTTTACAATAATGTCTAACTGTTTTGTGGAGTGGCTTGCTTTGGAGAAACAATTCATTTTGAAGTTCATTGATGAAAATAAAAAGTATATAACATACTAGTCACATTTCAGTATCTTTCATTGATAACTTAAGTTTGTAAATCCACTGAAATGATAGGACCTTATTCTACTTAGCATTATTAGCTGGAGTTATGTACAGTTAAGAAAACTATTATCAGCAAGATGAAAAATATACCCATAAAATCTAGAAAAAAAATGAAAAAACAAACAAAAAGAAAACACCCAATTCACTGGGCTTTAGTAAAAGGCAGAGGAAAAGAAACAAAAAAACAGCAGAATACTTTCCAGCTAAGAACTGGGTCAGGAGATTACTCGCCCCCCCGGAGTACCGGAAGACTCCTAACTGAGAAATGATAATGGCAAAGTTCTAGCCAATACTGGCAACATTTGACATTGAGTGAGCAGTGACAACATATTGCATATATCACAAGCATTCGTTTCAAGCATAAGTAACTTTCATTTTTATGGGTGGACACATAAATGGTAAATGGTAAATGGACTGCATTTATATAGCGCTTTTATCCAAAGCGCTTTACAAGTGATGCCTCTCATTCGCCAGAGCAGTTAGAGGTTAGGGGTTAGGTGTCTTGCTCAAGGACACTTCGACATGCCCAGGGCGGGGTTTGAACCGACAATCCTCCGACTGCCAGACAACCGGTCTTACCGACTGAGCTATATCGCCCCCATAACCAAATAAAAGCCTGATTTGTACATATAACTTTTAAAGAGTTTCCATTGAATTGATGCCAATGCTGATTGCAAACATACGTATGAATGAATTCAATTCACACAGCTTTTTCGTGGTAGGAGTGCTTTCTACCCCACTTTGATTGCTAGTTCTATTTTAACTTTCGTTTGATGGGCCAGATTTGCTTGTGACACATAAACCAATCTATTCATTGACAATTTTAATGACTGAGAGACTTCATTGACTCCCCCAGATCATTACAAAACATATGAAAAGTTCAGTCAGCATACATAAGCATTTGGGTACTAAGCATTACCTAAAAAGTATAAATGCTATTCCTTTTATTGAGAGTATTTCCCTACTCCAGTCATTTGCACCACTCCAAGTCCTAAACTGAGCAGTTTGCATGGATTAATCAGAAAACAATCCGAAATGAAAAACTGTGTGCATTGACACTTACTGATACATCAAAACGAGGGAACACACAATAACTTGCACATTTGAGCTGGAAACGGCTCAAACAACTCCTCATTGGGATGTTGATAGGACCGCCACTAAATACTAGAGAAGAAATACAGTAACACTCCCCCACATTTATTCACATTTTACCTTTTAATTATGCTCATTTGAGTCTTCTTCGTCATTATAATACAAAATCAACTTCTCAAAATAATACACACAATAGTGTCCACAAACCAAACGTCAAACTGAAAACAATGTCTAAGGAGTAAGTTTCTTACCTTTCACAAACGAGCCTAGAAATGTTTAAGGTGTAAGCTTCTCACTGCTAAAATGAGCACAGAAACCAC
>NW_026985704.1:0-10597 GCF_018555375.3 Anguilla rostrata | reverse complement strand
ACAAATATTTCAATTGCCTCATGGAACACATTGAACATTTTTAAAATTGAAATTAATGTATAAATTCATTAATGTACAGAACGTTGTTGAGCAACGACGGGAAGACATTTCCAGAAAACATGTTTATACTTTTTTGAACTGGAACATGTGCAAGTTTTGTATTTTGCTACTTTACAATAAATACTGCATGTAAAACACATATTGTACATACAAAATTTTTAAGGAACTTTTTATCCGCATGGGGACTTTTCCCCTGGCAGCATCTTTTAAATTCCCGAACCCCTTGTACCAAGAAACTTTCTTTTAAATTCAGAACAGAAAGCCGGGGCAGCGAAATCATGGCCTACATACCAATAAAAATTTGGGACATACACACACCTATTCAACCCAATCTTGACTGGGAAGCCATCCACACATATTTTTGGGTTTCCATGTAGTGCATTTAAACAAGGGAAAAGGACTTGAAAGAACTGAAAAAATTTTTAGTTTTGTTTGGGATACATTTTATTTAATTTTTCCGGGGGGAAAAAAGTTTTCCCTATTTTTTGGTTAATATCGTAAAACCTTTTGATATCAATATTTTTTAGTAACTTGGCATTTTGTACGTTAAAACGTTTTTTAAGTTATTTTTTATACAAGGGCTTTTAATATAATTTTTGATTGGCCCAAGGGGGGGCTTTAAATTTTTCGTAAAGGGGACCCTTGGCCTTTCGGTTAAAAAATCAATGTGCTACAAAATACGAATTCTAAAGCGTTCCCAATTTTGTTTTTAAATTTGAATTGTTTTACATCCCCTTTTTTCAATGCCCAATTTCAAAATTTCAGGACAACATTGAATCACATTTCTAGTTATTGTTTAGCTTTATTTGGGGTCGCCAATATCCAAAAGGAATGGCCCTTTTAACCTACCTGGACAGTAGAAAAAGGCTTTCCCCAGTTTCCTTAGGGAATGATTTTCATCCATTCTTTGTGGGGTTCCCCTCAAGAAACCCGCTTTTTAAAATATAATTCTGTGTTGGGGCTTGTTTTACCCGGAAATTCAACCATGCCCCAAAAACTTTTTGGGCCAAAAACCCAAATTTTAATTTACCAGATAAAGTGACGCCAACAAAAAAAAGAACGGCATTCAAACCCGGTTTCAAAAAGGGCGTTTATGTCCCCGGGGAAATCCACCACACCAAATTTAAAATGCAAGAAGTGCTAGGGTGAATTTCATAGAGTTATTGTTTCATACATTTTTTCAAACAATAGTAAAAATAGAACTAAGTTGTTGGTATCCCCACCGCCTTGTACATTTTTTTCCCAAAACGGAAGCCTGTCCTGGTTTATTTTTTAAATATTTTAAGGGGAAACCAAATGTAAATTCTGTATAATATGAATTACATACCTTCCCCCCTCCCCCGAACTGTAGGGGCAGAACTGGAACCTTTTTTGCCCCTGGGGTCCTCCCAAATGGTAGGCCTGCAAAAGAGGGGCCAAACTTAAAAAAAAAAAAACGAAAAAAATATCCTAACAATTTTTGTCCTCAAAAACAATGCCCCTAACCCCCTTTTGTCTATCTATTGGCCTATAAGCTTTTGATATTTTCCCAAAATTAAATGCAATAATCGTTACAAAATTACAAACCTGCTGTGATGAGGAAGGTGGGGGTAATACCCCGGGGAGATTTCCCCATATCACCCTGAATTGAAGGGAAACAAAAAAAAAAATTTTGGAAATTAACATAAGTAGGCTTTTGTGTTAAAATACCAGTTTAGCCAAAAATTCGTATTGTAAAGCAATTTTAATATATGGAAAAAAATTTTAGATTTTTTTGACTTTTGTCCTTTTTTAACTTGCATTCCCCCCAAAAATTCCCATAAGATAAAGGGGGGACTAGAAGTTTAGGAGAAAAAAAGGCGAACCTTTTACGTTTTCATAGCAACTAGGCTTCGTTGGATCGCTAGTTTCACTTTTTTTGCCAAAAGCGAAATATATATACACCCCAATTTTTAAAAAATTTAAATTTAATTTTTTGGGGGGCATTTGCCTTTATTTAGGGTTGACATAAAAAGGGGGCACAAAACCCCAATTTTTTTCCCCAAACCCTTTTATGGCAAATAGCCTCCATTAAAGAGCCCATTTTTATGGTTAGTGCCCCATTTGCTAGCAAAATTCCCTTCCCCTTTTTTGGCGACCAAAAATGCTAAGCAAAAAATATTTTTTCCCTTTAAATTTTTGCCCCCTTTTATCAACACTGTAATTTAAAAAAAAAGGCGAAAACGACCTTTTCGTTTAAAAAAGCAGCACATAACAGCTGGGCCCCATTCAAAAATTTTTTGCCCCCCCACCCCCCATAGCCCAATTTTCCCCCAAAAAAAACTTTTTTTCCAGCCCAAAAAGCTAATTTAAATTACACTGTCATGCAACGTGAAAACAGTTGGATATAATTAAAAGGGTTTTTTAAAAAAAAAAAAAATCCCCCCCCCGGGCGGAAACCTTCAGTTAAAAGAATTTACATAAAAAATTAAAAAAAATAAAATTTAAAACGGGCATTTTTTAAATTTTTGGGGATATAGTGGTGAAATAGATTTAGCGTTAGGGCGGCCTTCTATCAACCAAAAGGGCCTCACCTTTTATATGCACTTTCAGTAGCCACCGTACAGCATTTTTTTAGGGCAAAGTCTTTAAAAACCTTCTCCCCAACTCAATCCCAAATTTTAAAATTATTTTTACAGTTGTTTGGATCGTTATTCCCCAGCTAGCTAATGGCAGGGCTGGGGTGGCTCCCCCTTTAAAATGGGGTTAGCAACGCGGCCCGGAGTGGCCAATTTAAATTCCGATTTTCTCTGTTTCCCCCAAAAACATTAAATGTATAAGAAAACGGGTTTCCCAAAACTTCTCCAAAAAGGCAATACGAAAAAGGAAAAAATAAGAATATAAAAAGATTTGTATGGTAGGCTTTTTAGAAAACGCCTCTTTGGGAAAACCAAGGAATTGGTGACCCGAATTCAACTCTCAGAGCTTTTTTCAGGGCATGATGAGAGATAAAAATTCCGTTTGTTTTGACTGGCCCGGGGGTTTTTTTAACTGGACCCTTTTTTTTTTGGATTAGCCTATATTCCCCCTTTGTGCGATGGACCTTAAAAAAAAAAGCAAAAAATTATTTTTTGAAAAGAACAATAAAAATTATTTTCCCTCTTGGGGGGATTAACAGGTGTTCCCCGGGGGATTCCCGAGAGAGGGGAGGGGGGAAAGCTGGCGGGGGCTACAGGTGTTTTTAGCGGGAGGCACTGGCAAGAAAAAGGGGGGGGTTTTGGCTACTTGATATGATTTGGGGATTAATAAGACAAAAACAATAAAATTCAATGTTTTAACTTTTTAAAATAGAAGGGTTTTTAAAAAATGTTGTAAAATGTATAATTATTCCCAAATTACATGAAATTCCCGATTGTTATGAGGCACAGATTTACTTTTACACTGAAAAAATCATTGTCTGTAGACTACTTTATAATCCATTAACACCCTTTTTTTGTGCCATTTTACCCCCAAATTTAAAAAGTTTACCCAATTTCGGGGTATCACAGCCCCTTGAGCACTTCCTCTGTGGGGCTGGGGGGGTGCAGACTACCACATGCCCCCCATACAGGGGGAAAACGTCAGCCCCCCCCTTTCCCCCTGGCAGGATTTTCACGGGGGGAAAAAAACATGTGCAAGGTTCCCGGGTATCCCCCAGATCCCCCCCGTGAACAGGCGCCCCCCCAAAAGTGGGTAATGCCGATCAGAACTATTTTAAAGGTTCCCCGGCGTCTGACCAACCCCGGAATTGGGGGGATTGAACCCGGATCTCTCGGTGGTAGGCGGGGGGTTTAAAAAAAAACCCCCCAACGCCTTTCCCAGAGGGCCCCTAACATGCCCCTTTTTCCCGGAAAAATTATTTTAAAAAATGGGTGGTTTAAAAAAACCCTTTTGGGGCGTAAGTTTTTTTAAGGCTCAAAGGGCCCCCGGTTTTTCTAATTTTTTTCGAAGCCCCCCCCGGTTCCCCCAAAAATTTAAGGGCCCCCTCCCCTTCAAAGTTTCAAGGAAGGGGGGGTGCATAATGAAAATACCATGTCTGACAAAAAACCAAACTTTTGGCCCCGGGTTTATTCGTCTGGTCCTTTCAAGGCCTATCCCCTGGGGGTCTGGCCCCCCAGTTCCAGCGAGGAGGATGTCGGAAAACACCCTTTAAAAATTTTGGGAAATAGAAAATTTTTTCCCCCCAATCTGCCTTCATATTTTAAAAAGAAAAAATTAATTTCCATATGTCCCGATACGTTCCCCCGGGTGAATCACCATCCTCGGGGGCCGGGGGGAACCCCTTTGAGGGGAAGAGTTTAAAAATCCCCCCCTTCCCCCCCCTGCCACCCCAGGTGATCTGGCAATGTACCCCCTTGGGCCAGCCCAAAACTCCAAAATGAGCCTGGCCTGGCGATAGCGACCCCCCATGACCCAAACGGTGCCCAATCAGTCAAAATTTCCCCACGGGAAATAAAACTATAAATGGCCAAATAGGCTACCTGTCTTAATTTATAGCCTACCACAACATAAGTTTAACAAAAACGCAACACTTTGGAAATGATCCCCCGCATGATTCCGCCCCCTAATGGAATGCCACAGCATTTTAACAAAACCAAAAAGGTTGAATAAAATGTTTAAAAACCCGACAAAGTTAATAAAGGGAAAAATTAGCAACGGTAATAATTTTATGCCCCGGGCCCTGGTTTTGGGAAATGAGGCGTTTTGGAGGGGGGGCTAGTGTTTTGGACAATTTTTTCAATTCCCACGGTTAAAATAAAAGATTAAATGTTAGAAGTTTTCGCTTTTCCACAAAAAAATTTGGGGTTACGTTGTTGGTAAAAAAATAAAAACCCCCCCCTTCAAAAAAGGGGACGATGGCCCCCCGAGGGATTACTCCCCGGGAAAAAGGGGCGGCAATTTAAAAAATCTTATAAGAGAAACCTTTTTTTTCTGGAGGTTGCGATTTAAGTTTTTTTTTTTCATTATACGGGAGCAGGTGACCTTCATTGAAAAATAAAATGTAAAATGTTTTTTTTAAAAAAAGGCCAAAAAGGGGGTTTACCTCCCTATCCCCCTTTCCCCCGGTAGGCCTACATCTTTGGGGTGAGCTGGAATCAGCGAGGGGCCCCGGGGCGGGTGCGGGGAATTTCCCTTTGGGGGGGGGCAGGGACCCCTGGCAACGAATAAGGTTTGCCAAATGAAAAGGTTGTTTAATATTTCTGGTAGGGGAAACCTGTATTTTAAAAAGTTTTTGTTTAAAAAACCCGTTGTGGATCCTTGGGGACAGATGAGGCAGAGACAAAATTTTGGGGTCGATGGGGCCCCCCCCCAGGGGTTTGTTTTATTTTTCAAAATTTAAACAAGCAAGAACAAATGCAGAATGATTTTGCCCCTTTTAAATTTGGTTTCCCCCCTTCCCCCCCTTTTCCCCCCAACAAAATTTTTTTTCCCCAAAGCTCCCACGATTCCCCCTCATGCACCCCCCAATCGCCCAAACCAGAAAGGCAGGGGGAAGCAGGGCGGAAGGGGGCGGGGGCAACCCACCCCCACGGGCCCCGAGGGGGGGGGAGCCCTTCGCAAAAAAAACAGACACTATTCATGCTACAGTGTATCTCAAGTGCGTTTTGAAAAGTTATTTCCCCGACTTCTACAAAACCCACTGGTTTTCATTAAGCACCCTAAATTCACCCAGTTTGACCCTTTTCAAATTAAGATATTTTAAAAGCCCCCCGGGTTAGCGACAGCCCCATAGCCAGCAGCTAGCTAGTCTTTGCCAACGCCCATAGGGAAAAATCGGGATTTTGGGATGGTTTTCCCCTCTTTTGGAAAAAACGGGGTTTAAAAACTGTATCCCTTTTGCTGTTATCTGTCATTCTTTTTTTTAAATATTTTTTTTTTTTTTTTAAAAAGTGAAAGGGAAAAGGGGAATTTCCTACAGGGGCTCACGAAAAAAGCAAGGACCCGGTTTTTCCAAAACGTTTTTGTAAAAAAAAATTTGGCCATAGAGTTGCCAAATTTCGATTGGTCTACAAAAATTTGTTTACTTTTTTCTTTGCAACTAGCAAATCAAACTAGCCAAATGTCAGAATCCAAAAAACCAAAATGTTTTTTTTCGTGTTTTCCCGCGGCGTAGCACCTTTAGGCTACATAGCTAGTAAAAAAATTTTAAACAACCCGTGGATGGCACGTATCCTTGTGACATTTGTTTTATCTGTTTTGCAAGATCTTAAGATTTACTTAATCTATCTCACTATCCCTAACCAATAACAAGGGAAAAAGCTAAGTTTTCCCTTGTCCAATTTAATTGTTATCCAATGAAAGGAGTGGTTTAGCAGAGGGGTTAAACACTTTTGCAAGGCACTATATGCATGTCACATTCTCATTAGGGGCTGAGCCCCCCTAAAGGTCTGATCCTAGAATCGCCCTTGGCTGGAATGCAGGCCCTCTGCTTCGGTCACACAGCACATTTTTTTTGTTGTTGTCATCCACACTACTAAAACCGTTTCCAATGCAGTTTCGATGTAAATCGACTGTAGCCATACACGCCCAATAAACAGAATTAGGACTATTTATGTGTATGGTTTTGGGGTGTTTGGCACGATGTGAAACAGATCATTCAACACTGTTGGGCATTGGTATCTAGCTAGTAAAAGTCACAAATCAACGTGTTGCTGTGATGTTATAGCACATACACTACTCTCTCTGCTCATACTACAGACACTGTTCCCTTTGCATTGCCGGCAACCACACTTCACAATTTCTGCAGGAATTGTCTTACTATAAACACCTATATAGTCTACACAGTTATGTTTTTTTTCAGTGTAAACATTTTTATTTGTGATTACTGCCATCTAGTGAATTGTGTCCTGAACTGATACCATGTTCTTGACCTGAAAACAGATTAAAGAGTAAATAATGGTGTTCTAGGTGGTTGCTATGGAATTCTAGGCAGTTGCTATGGTGTTCTAGGTGGTTACTAGGGTGTTGATAAGTGGTTGTTATGAAGTTTTAGGCAGTTGCTAGGTGGTTGCTATGGAGTTCTAGGCGGTTGCTAGGGTGTTGCTAGGTGATTGCTATGGAGTTCTAGGTGGTTGCTAGGGTGTTGCTAGGGGGTTGCTAGTGTGTTGCTAGGTGGTTGCTATGGAGTTCTAGGTGGTTGCTAGCGTGTTGCTAGGGTGTTGCTAGGTGGTTGCTATGGAGTTCTAGGCGGTTGCTAGGGTGTTGCTAGGTGGTTGCTATGAAGTTCTAGGTGGTTGCTAGGGTGTTGCTAGGCGATTGCTATGGAGTTCTAGGCGGTTGCTAGGGTGTTGCTAGGGTATTCTAGGTGGTTGCTAGGATGTTGCTAGGTGGTTGCTATGGAGTTATAGGTGGTTGCTAGGGTGTTTCTAGGGGGTTGCTAGGGTATTCTAAGTGGTTGCTATGGTGTTCCTAGGTGGTTGCTATGGAGTTCTAGGTGGTTGCTAGGGTGTTGCTAGGTGGTTGCTATGGAGTTCTAGGCCGTTGCTAGGGTGTTGCTAGGTGGTTGCTATGGAGTTCTAGGTGGTTGCTAGGGTGTTGCTAGGGTGTTGCTAGGTGGTTGCTATGGAGTTATAGCTGGTTGCTAGTGTGTTGTTAGGTGGTTGCTATGGAGTTCTAGGCCATTGCTAGGGTGTTTTAGGTGGTTGCTATGGTGTTGCTAGGTGGTTGTTATGGAGTTCTAGGCTGTTGCTAGTGTGTTGCTAGGTGGTTGCTATGGAGTTCTAGGTGGTTGCTAGGGTGTTGCTAGGGTGTTGCTAGATGGTTGCTATGGAGTTCTAGGCGGTTGCTAGGGTGTTGCTAGGCGGTTGCTATGGAGTTTTAGGCGGTTGCTAGGGTGTTGCTAGGTGGTTGCTTTGGAGTTCTAGGTGGTTGCTAGGCTGTTGCTAGGGGTTGCTAGGGTATTCGAAGTGGTTGCTAGGATGTTGCTAGGTGGTTGCTATGGGTTCTAGGTGGTTGCTATGGTGTTGCTAGGTGGTTGCTATGGATTCTAGGCGTTGCTAGGGTGTTGCTAGGTGGTTGCTATGGAGTTCTAGGTGGTTGCTAGGGTGTTGCTAGGTGTTGCTAGGTGTTGCTATGGAGTTCTAGGGGTTGCTAGGGTGTTGCTAGGTGGTTGCTATGGATTCTAGGTGGTTGCTAGGGTGTTGCTAGGCGGTTGCTATGGAGTTATAGGCGGTTGCTAGGGTGTTGCTAGGGTATTCTAGGTGGTTGCTAGGATGTTGCTAGGTGGTTGCTATGGAGTTATAGGTGGTTGCTAGGGTGTTTCTAGGGGGTTGTAGGGTATTCTAAGGGTTGCTATGGTGTTGCTAGGTGGTTGCTATGGAGTCCTAGGTGGTTGCTAGGGTGTTGCTAGGTGGTTGCTATGGAGTTCTAGGCCGTTGCTAGGGTGTTGCTAGGTGGTTGCTATGGAGTTCTAGGTGGTTGCTGGGGTGTTGCTAGGGTGTTGCTAGGTGGTTGCTATGGAGTTCTAGGCGGTTTCTAGGGTGTTGCTAGGTGGTTGCTATGGAGTTCTAGGTGGTTGCTAGGGTGTTGCTAGGCGGTTGCTATGGCGTTATAGACGGTTGCTAGGGTGTTGCCGGGCATTTGCTATGGTGTTCCAGGTGGTTGCTAGTGTGTTTGTAGGTGGTTGCTATGGAGTTCTAGGCCGTTGCTATGCAGTTCTAGGTAGTTGCTATGGGTGTTGGTAGGGGGTTGCTATGGAGTTCTAGGCGTTGCTAGGTCTTTACTGAGTCCAATGATGCGACCCATAGTTCTCTATGACAAACGGTTCAAAAGTTATGAAATATCAAACATCGGCCAATCAGGAAGGGGCGAGGCTGATCTACACCAATGGACAAGGACTCTCTACCATGTCCAATGAGGCATTGCACAATTTGTGGGCAATTTTTCCCCATAGAGATGAATGGCAGAATGTTCAAATCTAGAGAGAGACCAGAGACTGCTGCTAGAAGACAGACATTGTGACATCACAAGGGTGAGAAGACAGAGCATTGTGACATCACAAAGGTGAACATTCCGCCATTCATTCTCTATGGGAAAAATTGCCCAGAAAAATTCAAATTTTCAAAAACCGTGCAACCAATCTTTCCACAAAGTAATAGCACACCATTCCCGATCAAGCCGCTCGATTTGACATATTGCACGTGTATGTGGTGCGAAAACTCTGGGAGGAGTAGCGGTCCAAAAAATGGGCGGAATAAATAATAATAACTAGACAATTCCTGCAGAAATTGTGAAGTGTGGTTGCCGCCAACGCAAAGTCGACTTTGTGCTGAACGGAGTGAACAGTGGTAGGTAGTTGCTATGATGTCTGAGGGAGTTGCTAGGGTGTTGCTAGGTGGTTCTATGAGTTCTAAGTGGTTTCATGGAATTCTAGGCGGTCGCTAGGGTGGTGCTAGGTGGTTGCTATGGAGTTCTAGGCAGTTGCTATGGTGTTGCTAGGGTTGCTAGGGTGTTGCTAGGCAGTTGTTATGGTGTTCCAAGTGGTTGCTAGGGCGTTGCTAGGGGTTGCTATGGGTTCTAGTCAGTTGCTATGGTGTTGCTAGGTGGTTGCTAGGGGTTGCTAGGTGGTTGCTATGGAGTTTTAGGTGGTTGCTATGGTGTTGCTATGGTTGCTATGGAGTTCTAGGCATTTCTAGGGTGTTGCTAGGTGGTTGCTATGGAGTTCTAGGTGGTTGCTAGGGTGTTGCTAGGTGGTTGCTATGGAGTTCTAGGTGGTTGCTAGGGTGTTGCTAGTTGGTTGCTATGGTGTTCCAAGTGGTTGCTAGGGTGTTGCTAGGCAGTTATGGTGTTCCAAGTGGTTGCTAGGGTGTTGCTAGGCGGTTGCTAGGGTGTTGCTAGGCAGTTATGGTGTTCCAAGTGGTTGCTAGGGTGTTGCTTGGCAGTTGTTATGGTGTTCCAAGTGGTTGCTAGGGTGTTGCTAGGTGGTTGCTATGGAGTTCTAGGCAGTTGCTATGGTGTTGCTAGGTGGTTGCTATGGAGTTCTAGGCCGTTGCTAGGGTGTTGCTAGGTGGTTGCTATGGAGTTATAGGTGGTTGCTAGGGTGTTGCTAGGTGGTTGCTATGGAGTTCTAGGCGGTTGCTATGGTGTTGCTAGGTGGTTGCTATGGAGTTTTAGGTGGTTGCGAGGGTGTTGCTAGGTGGTTGCTATGGAGTTCTAGGTGGTTGCTAGGGTGTTGCTAGGTCATTGCTATGGTGTTCCATGTGGTTGCTAGGGTGTTGCTAGGCAGTTGTTATGGTGTTCCAGATTGTTGCTAGGGTGTTGCTAGGTGGTTGCTATGGTGTTCCAGGTGGTTGCTAGGGTGTTGCTAGGTGGTTGCTAGGGTATTCTAAGTGGTTGCTAGGATGTTGCTAGGTGGTTGCTATGGAGTTATAGGCGGTTGCTAGGGTGTTGCTAGGCATTTGCTATGGTGTTCCAGGTGGTTGCTTTGGAATACTAGATGGTTGCTAGGGTTTTCTAGCTGGTTGTTATGGGTTGCTAGGTCGTTGCAATGGAGTTAGAGCCGGTTGCTAGGATGTTGCTAGGGGGTTGCTATGGAGTTCTA
>NW_026985703.1:0-17325 GCF_018555375.3 Anguilla rostrata | reverse complement strand
CCTAGAACCCCCTAGCAACACTATAGCACCGCCTAGAACTCCATAGAAAACCACTTAGCAACATCCTAGCAACCACTTAAAATACCCTAGCAACCCCCTAACAACACCCAAGCAACCACCTACAACACCCTTGCAACCCCCTAGAATCCATAGCAACCACCTAGCAACACCATAGCAACCGCCTAGAACTCCATAGCAACCACCTAGCAACACCCTACAACGCCTAGAACCCATAGCAACCACCTAGCAACACCATAGCAACCGCCTTGAACTCCATAGCAACCACCTAGCACCACCCTAGCAACCACCTAGCAACACCCCTAGCAACCACCTAGCAACACCCTAGCAACGGCTAGAACACCTACAACCACCTAGCAACACCATAGCAACCGCCTAGAACTCCATGCAACCACCTAGCAACACCCTAGCAACCACTTAGCAACACCATAGCAACCGGTTTAGAACTCCATAGCAACCACCTAGAAACACCCTAGCATAACCTTGAACCATAAAAACTGTTTTAGCAACACCCTAGAATCACCTGGAACACCATAGCAACCACCTAGCAACATCCTAGCAACCACCGGGAACACCATAGCAAATGCCTAGCAACACCCTAGAAACCCTATAACCCCAAAGCAACCACCTAGCAACACCTTTAGAAACCCCCTAGAACTCCATAGCAACCCACCTGGAACACCATAGCAACCACCTAGCAACCCCCAGAAACCCACGTGTAACACCATAACTCCCCTACAACACTATAGCAACCACCTAGCAACATGCTAGCAACCACCTAGAATACCCTAGCAACACCCTAGCAACTGCCTATAACTCCATAGCAAATGCCTAGCAACACCTTAGCAACCGCCTATAACTCCATAGCAACCACCTAGCAACATCCTAGCAGCCACCTAGAATACCCTAGCAACACCCTAGCAACTGCCTATAACTACATAGGAAATGCCTAGCAACACCCTAGCAACCGGCTATAACTCCATAGCAACCACCTAGCAACACCCTAGCAACCACCTGGAACACCAAAACAACTACCTAGCTACACCGTAGCAACCGCCTAGAACTCCATAGCAACCACCTAGCAACATCCTAGCAACCACTTAGCATACCCTAGCAACCACCTAGCAATGCCCTAGCAACCACCTGGAGCTCAATAGCAACCACCTGAAACTCCATAGCAACCACCTAGCACCACCCTAGCGACCGCCTAGAATTCCATGAAACCACTTAGAACTCCATAGAACCACCTAGCAACACCCTAGCAACTGCCTCAGACATCATAGCAACTACCTACCACTGTTCACTCCGTTCAGCACAAAGTTGACTTTGCGTTGGCGGCAACCACACTTCACATTCTGCAGGATGTCTAGTTAGTGTGTTGCCTTAGGCAACTACACTATTATGTATTGCCTAGATATTATTATTATTTATTTATTTATTCTTTCCGCCTGTTTTTTGGACCGCTACTCCTCCCAGAGTTTTCGCACCACATACACGTGCAATATGTCAAATCGAGCGGCTTGATCGGGAATGGTGTGCTATTACTTTGTGGAAAGATTGGTTGCACGGTTTTTGAAAAATTTGAATTTTTGTAGGCAATTTTTCCCCATAGGGAATGAATGGCGGAATGTTCACCCTTGTGATGTCACAATGCTCTGTCTTCTCACCTTTGTGATATCACAATGCCCTGTCTTCTAGCAGCAGTACTCTGGTCTCTCTCTAGATTTGAACATTCTGCCATTCATCTCTATGGGGAAAAATTGCCCACAAATTGTACAATGCCTCATTGGACATAGTAGAGAGTCCTTTGTCCATTGGTGTAGATCAGCCTTGCCCCCCTTCCTGATTGGCCGATGTTTGATATTTCATAACTTTTGAACCGTTTGTCATAGAGAACTATGGGTCGCGTCATTGGACTCAGGAAAGACCTAGCAACCGCCTAGAACTCCATAGCAACCCCCTAGCAACATCCTAGCAACCGGCTCTAACTCCATAGCAACGACCTAGCAACCGATAACAACCAGCTAGAAAACCCTAGCAACCATCTAGAATTCCATAGCAACCACCTGGAAAACCATAGCAAATGCCTAGCAACACCCTAGCAACCATTTAGAATACCCTAGCAACCACCTAGCAACACCCTAGCAACCACCTGGAACACCATAGCAACCACCTAGCAACACCCTAGCAACAATCTGGAACACCATAGCAACGACCTAGCAACACCCTAGCAACCACCTAGAACTCCATAGCAACCACCTAGCAACACCCTAGCAACCGCCATAGAACTCCATAGCAACCACCTAGCAACACCATAGCAACCGCCTAGAACTCCATAGCAACCACCTAGCAACACCCTAGCAACCACCTAGAACTCCATAGCAACCACCTAGCAACACCCTAGCAACGGCCTAGAACTCCATAGCAACCACCTAGCAACACCATAGCAACTGCCTAGAACTCCATAGCAACCACCTAGCAACACCCTAGCAACAGCCTAGAACTCCATAGCAACCACCTAGCAACACCATAGCAACTGCCTAGAACTCCATAGCAACCACCTAGAACTCCATAGCAACCACCTAGCAACACCATAGCAACCACCTAGAACTCCATAGCAACCACCTAGCAACACCATAGCAACCACCTAGCAACCACCTGGAACACCATAACAACAGCCTAGCAACACCCTAGCAACCGCCTATAACTCCATAGCAACCACCTAGCAACATCCTAGCAACCACTTAGAATACCCTAGCAACGCCCTAGCAACACCCTAGCAACCACCTGGAACACCATAGCAACGACCTAGCAACACCCTAGCAACCACCTAGAACTCCATAGCAACCACCTAGCAACACCCTAGCAACCGCATAGAACTCCATAGCAACCACCTAGCAACACCATAGCAACCGCCTAGAACTCCATAGCAACCACCTAGCAACACCCTAGCAACCACCTAGAACTCCATAGCAACCACCTAGCAACACCCTAGCAACGGCCTAGAACTCCATAGCAACCACCTAGCAACACCATAGCAACTGCCTAGAACTCCATAGCAACCACCTAGCAACACCCTAGCAACAGCCTAGAACTCCATAGCAACCACCTAGCAACACCATAGCAACTGCCTAGAACTCCATAGCAACCACCTAGCAACACCATAGCAACCGCCTAGAACTCCATAGCAACCACCTAGCAACACCATAGCAACCACCTAGCAACCACCTGGAACACCATAACAACAGCCTAGCAACACCCTAGCAACCGCCTATAACTCCATAGCAACCACCTAGCAACATCCTAGCAACCACTTAGAATACCCTAGCAACGCCCTAGCAACACCCTAGCAACCACCTGGAACACCATAGCAACGACCTAGCAACACCCTAGCAACCACCTGGAACACCATGACAACTGCCTAGCAACACCCTAGCAACCGCCTAGAACTCCATAGCAACCACCTAGCACCACCCTAGCGACCGCCTAGAATTTCATGAAACCACCTAGAACTCCATAGAACCACCTAGCAACACCCTAGCAACTGCCTCAGACATCATAGCAACTACCTACCACTGTTCACTCCGTTCAGCACAAAGTCGACGTTGCGTTGGCGGCAACCACACTTCACAATTTCTGCAGGAATTGTCTAGTTATTATTATTATTCATATATTTTATTCTTTCCACCCATTTTTTGGACCGCTACTCCTCCCAGAGTTTTCCCACCACATCCACGTGCAATATGTCAAATCGAGCGGCTTGATCGGGAATGGTGTGCTATTACTTTGTGGAAAGATTGGTTGCACGGTTTTTGAAAAATTTGAATTTTTGTGGGCAATTTTTTCCCATAGGGAATGAATGGCGGAATGTTCACCCTTGTGATGTCACAATGCTTTGTCTTCTCACCCTTGTGATGTCACAATGCTCTGTCTTCTAGCAGCAGTACTCTGGTCTCTCTCTAGATTTGAACATTCTGCCATTCATCTCTATAGGGAAAAATTGCCCACAAATTGTACAATGCCTCATTGGACATGGTAGAGAGTCCTTTGTCCATTGGTGTAGAACAGCCTTGCCCCCCCTCCTGATTGGCCGATGTTTGATATTTCATAACTTTTGAACCGTTTGTCATAGAGAACTATGGGTCGCGTCATTGGACTCAGTAAAGACCTAGCAACCGTCTAGAACTCAATTGCAACTCCCTAGCAACACCCTAGCAACCACCTAGAACACCCTAGCAACGGCCTAGAACTCCATAGCAACCACCTAACAACACACTAGCAAACACTTGGAACACCATAGCAAATGCCGGGCAACACCCAAGCAACCGGCTATAACGCCATAGCAACCACCTAGCAACACCCTAGCAACCACCTAGAACACCATAGCAACCACCTAGCAACACCCTAGCAACAACCTGGAACACCATAGCAACCACCTAGCAACACCCTAGCAACAATCTGGAACACCATAACAACTGCCTAGCAACACCCTAGCAACCACATGTTACACCATAGCAACAACATAGCAACACCCTAGCAACCACCTGGAACACCATAACAACTGCCTAGCAACACCCTGGCAACCGCCTAAAACTCCATAGCAACCACCTAGCAACATCCTAGCAACCACTTAAAATACCCTAGCAACCACCTAGCAACACCCTAGCAACCACCTGGAACACCATAGCAACCACCCAGCAACACCTTAGCAACATTTAGGAATACCATAACAACTGCCCAGCAACACCCTAGCAACCACATGGAACACCATAGCAACGACCTAGCAACACCTAAGCAACCACCTAGAACTCCATAGCAACCACCTAGCAACACCCTAGCAACCACTTGGAACACCATAACAACAGCCTAGCAACACCCTAGCAACCGCCTATAACTCCATAGCAACCACCTAGCACCATCCTAGCAACCACTTAGAATACCCTAGCAACCACCTAGCAACACCCTAGCAACCACCTAGAACTCCATAGCAACCACCTAGCAACACCCTAGCAACCACCTGGTACACCATAACAACTGCCTAGCAACACCCTAGCAACCGCCTAGAACTCCATAGCAACCACCTAGCAACATCCTAGCAACCACTTAGAATACCCTAGCAACCACCCAGCAATGCCCTAGCAACCACCTGGAGCTCAATAGCAACCACCTGAAACTCCATAGCAACCACCTAGCACCACCCTAGCGACAGCCTAGAATTCCATGAAACCACCTAGAACTCCTTAGAACCACCTAGCAACACCCTAGCAACTGCCTCAGACATCATAGCAACTACCTACCACTGTTCACTCTGTTCAGCACAAAGTCGACTGCGTTAGCGGCAACCACACTTCACAATTTCTGCAGGAATTGTCTAGTTATTTATTATTAGTGTGGTTGCCTTAGGGCAACTACACTATTATTATTGCACATATTATTATTATTATTATTATTCTTTATTATTTATTCCGCCCATTTTTTGGACCGCTACTCCTCCCAGAGTTTTCGCACCACATACACGTGCAATATGTCAAATCGAGCGGCTTGATCGGGAATGGTGTGCTATTACTTTGTGGAAAGATTGGTTGCACGGTTTTTGAAAAATTTGAATTTTTGTGGGCAATTTTTCCCATAGAGAATGAATGGCGGAATGTTCACCTTTGTGATGTCACAATGCTCTGTCTTCTCACCCTTGTGATGTCACAATGCCCTGTCTTCTGGCAGCAGTACTCTGGTCTCTCTCTAGATTTGAACATTCGGCCATTCATCTCTATGGGGAAAAATTGCCCACAAATTGTGCAATGCCTCATTGGACATGGTAGAGAGTCCTTTGTCCATTGGTGGAGATCAGCCTCGCCCCCCTTCCTGATTGGCCGATGTTTGATATTTCATAACTTTTGAACCGTTTGTCATAGAGAACTATGGGTCGCGTCATTGGACTCAGTAAAGACCTAGCAACCGCCTAAAACTCCATAGCAACCCCCTAGCAACACCCTAGCAACCACCTAAAACACCCTAGCAACAGCCTAGAACTCCATAGCAACCACCTAACAACACACTAGCAACCACCTATAACTCCATAGCAACCGCCTAGCAACACCCTAGCAACCACCTAGAACTCCATAGCAACCACCTAGCAACACCCTAGCAACCGCCTAGAACTCCATAGCAACCACCTAGCAACACCCTAGCAACACCCTAGCAACCACCTAGAACTCCATAGCAACCACCTAGCAACACCCTAGCAACGGCCTAGAACTCCATAGCAACCACCTAGCAACACCCTAGCAACCACCTAGAACTCCATAGCAACCACCTAGCAACACCATAGCAACCACTTAGAATACCCTAACAACCCCCTAGAAACACCCTAGCAACCACCTATAACTCCATAGCAACCACCTAGCAACATCCTAGCAACCACCTAGAATACCCTAGCAACACCCTAGCAACCGCCTATAACTCCATAAAAACCGCCTAGCAACACCCTAGCAACCACCTAGAACTCCATAGCAACCACCTAGCAACACTCTAGCAACCGCCTAGAACTCCATAGCAACCACCTAGCAACACCCTAGCAACACCTTAGCAACCACCTAGAACTCAGTAGCAACCACCTAGAACTCCATAGCAACCACCTAGCAACACCCTAGCAACGGCCTAGAACTCCATAGCAACCACCTAGCAACACCATAGCAACCACCTAGCAACACCATAGCAACCACCTAGAACTCCATAGCAACCACCTAGCAACATCCTAGCAACCACTTCGAATACCCTAGCAACCCCCTAGCAACAGCCTAGCAACCACCTAGAACTCCATAGCAACCACCTAGCAACACCCTAGCAACCGCCTAAAACTCCATAGCAACCGCCTAGCAACACCCTAGCAACCGCCTAGAACTCCATAGCAACCACCTATCAACACCCTAGCAACACCCTAGCAACCACCTAGAACTCCATAGCAACCACCTAGCAACACACTAGCAACGGCCTAGAACTCCATAGCAACCACCTAGCAACACCATAGCAACCACCTAAAACACCCTAGCAACGGCCTAGAACTCCATAGCAACCACCTAACACACTAGCAACCACCTATAACTCCATAGCAACCGCCTAGCAACACCCTAGCAACCACCTAGAACTCCATAGCAACCACCTAGCAACACCCTAGCAACTGCCTAGAACTCCATAGCAACCACCTAGCAACCCCCTAGCAACACCCTAGCAACCACCTAGAACTCCATAGCAACCACCTAGCAACACCCTAGCAACGGCCTAGAACTCCATAGCAACCACCTAGCAACACCATAGCAACCACCTAGAACTCCATAGCAACCACCTAGCAACATCCTAGCAACCACTTCGAATACCCTAGCAACCCCCTAGCAACAGCCTAGCAACCACCTAGAACTCCATAGCAACCACCTAGCAACACCCTAGCAACCACCTAGAACTCCATAGCAACCACCTAGCAACACCATAGTAACCATCTAGAACTCCATAGCAACCACCTAGCAACACCATAGCAATGACCTAGACCACCATAGCAACCACCTAGCAACACCCTAGCAACCACCTGGAACACCATAGCAACCACCTAGAACTCCATAGCAACCACCTAGCAACACCATAGCAACGGCCTAGAACTCCATAGCAACCACCTAGCAACACCCTAGCAACCACCTAGAACTCCATAGCAACCACCTAGCAACACCCTAGCAACCACCTGGAACACCATAGCAACCACCTAGCAACACCCTAGCAACCACTTGGAACACCATAACTGCCTTGCAACACCCTAGCAACCACTTGGTACACCATAGCAACCACCTAGCAACACCCTAGCAACCACCTAGAACTCCATAGCAACCACCTAGCAACACCATAGCAACGGCCTAGAACTCCATAGCAACCACCTAGCAACACCATAGCAACCACCTAGAACTCCATAGCAACCACCTATCAACATCCTAGCAACCACTTCGAATACCCTAGCAACACCCTAGAAACCATCTAGAACTCCATAGCAACCACCTAGCAACACCCTAGCAACCGCCTAGAACTCCATAGCAACCACCTAGCAACACCATAGCATCTGCCTAGAACTCCATAGCAACCACCTAGAACTCACAGCAACCACCTAGCAACACCATAGCAACCGCCTAGAACTCCATAGCAACCACCTAGCAACACCATAGCAACCACCAAGAATACCATAGCAACCACCTAACAACACCATAGGAACGGCCTAGAACTCCATAGCAACCACCTAGCAACACCCTAGCAACCACCTAGAAACACCATAGCAACCGCCTAGAACTCCATAGCAACCACCATAGCAACACCCTAGCAACTACCTGGAACACCATAGCAACCACTTAGCAACACCCTAGCAACCACTTGGAACACCATAACTGCCTAGCAACACCCTAGCAACCACTTGGAACACCATAGCAACCACCTAGCAACACCCTAGCAACCACCTAGAACTCCATAGCAACAACCTAGCAACACCCTAGCAACCGCCTAGAACTCCATAGCAACCACCTAGAAACACCCTAGCAACGGCCTAGAACTCCATAGCAACCACCTAGCAACATCCTAGCAACCACTTAGAATACCCTAGCAACCACCTGAAACTCCATAGCAACCACCTAGCACCACCCTAGCGACCGCCCTAGAATTCCATGAAACCACCTAGAACTCAATAGAACCACCTAGCAACACCCTAGCAACTGCCTCAGACATCATAGCAACTACCTACCACTGTTCACTCCGTTCAGCACAAAGTCGACTTTGCGTTGGCGGCAACCACACTTCACAATTTCTGCAGGAATTGTCTAGTTATTATTATTATTATTATTCCACCCATTTTTTGGACCGCTACTCCTCCCAGAGTTTTCGCACCAGATACATCTGCAATATGTCAAATCGAGCGGCCTGATCGGGAATGGTGTGCTATTACTTTGTGGAAAGTTTGGGTGGACGGTTTTTGAAATATTTGAATTTTTGTGGGCAATTTTTCCCATAGAGAATGAATGGCGGAATGTTCACCTTTGTGATGTCACAATGATCTGTCTTCTCACCCTTGTGATGTCACAATGGTCTGTCTTCTAGCAGCAGTGCTCTGGTCTCTCTCTAGATTTGAACATTCTGCCATTCATCTCTATGGGGAAAAATTGCCCACAAATTGTGCAATACCTCATTGGACATGGTCGAGAGTCCTATGTCCATTGGTGTAGATCAGCCTCGTCCCTGTTCCTGATTGGCCGATGTTTGATTTTTCATAACTTTTGAACCGTTTGTCATAGAGAACTCTGGGTCGCATCATTGGACTCAGTAAAGACCTAGCAACGGCCTAGAACTCCATAGAAACCCCCTACCAACCCCATAGCAACTACCTAGAACTGCATAGCAACGGCCTAGAACGCCATAGCAACCACCTACAAACACACTAGCAACCACCTGGAACACCATAGCAAATGCCTGGCAACACCCTAGCAACCGTCTATAACGCCATAGCAACCACATAGCAACACCATAGCAACCACCTAGAACACCATAGCAACCGCCTAGCAACACCCTAGCAACCACCTAGAACTCCATAGCAACCACCTAGCAACACCCTAGCAACCACCTATAACTCCATAGCAACCACCTAGCAACACCCTAGCAACCACCTAGAACTCCATAGCAACCACCTAGCAACACCCTAGCAACCGCCTATAACTCCATAGCAACCGCCTAGCAACACCCTAGCAACCACCTAGAACTCCATAGCAACCACCTAGCAACACCCTAGCAACCCCCTAGAACTCCATAGCAACCACCTAGCAACACCCTAGCAACACCCTAGCAACCACCTAGAACTCCATAGCAACCACCTATCAACACCCTAGCAACGGCCTAGAACTCCATAGCAACCACCTAGCAACACCATAGCAACCACCTAGAACTCCATAGCAACCACCTAGCAACATCCTAGCAACCACTTTGAATACCCTAGCAACCCCCTAGCAACCACCTAGAACTCCATAGCAACCACCTAGCAACACCCTAGCAACCGCCTAGAACTCCATAGCAACCACCTAGCAACACCATAGCAACCGCCTAGAACTCCATAGCAACCACCTAGCAACACCCTAGCAACCACCTAGAACTCCATAGCAACCACCTAGCAACACCGTAGCAACGGCCTAGAACTCCATAGCAACCACCTAGCAACACCATAGCAACCGCCTAGAATTCCATAGCAACCACCTAGCAACACCATAGCAACTGCCTAGAACTCAATAGCAACCACCTAGCAACACCCTTGCAACCACCTGGAACACCAATCGCAACCACCTAGCTACACCCTAGAAACCACTTGGAACAACATAACTGCCTAGCAACACCCTAGCAACCACCTATAACTCCATAGCAACCACCTAGCAACATCCTAGAACCACTTAGAAACCCTAGCAACCCCTAGCAACCACCTGGAACTCCATAGCAACCACCTAACAACACCTAGCAACCACCTGGAACACCATAGCAAATGCCTAGCAACACCCTAGCAACCAGCATAACTCCATAGCAAGCCTAGCAACACCCTAGCAACGCCTTAAACTCCATAGCAACCACCTAGCAACATCCTAGCAGCCACCTAGAATACCTTTGCAACACCCTAGCAACTGCCTTAAACTCCATAGCAAATGCCTAGCAACACCCTAGCAACCGCTATAACCCATAGCAACACCTAGCAACACCCTAGCAACCACCTAGAACGCCATAGCAACCACCTAGCAACACCCTAGCAACGGCCTAGAACTCCATAGCAACCGCCTAGAACTCCATAGCAACCACCTAGAAACATCCTAGCAACCACTTAGCACTACCCTACAACCACCTAGCAATGCCCTAGCAACCACCTGGAGCTCAATAGCAACCACCTGAAACTCCATAGCAACCACCTAGCACACACCCTAGCACGGCCTAGAATCCATGAACCACTTAGAACTCCATAGAACCACCTAGCAACACCCTAGCAACTGCCTCAGACATCATAGCAACTACCTACCACTTTCAACTCCTAGCACAAGTCGACTTGCGTTGGCGGCAACCACCTTCACAATTCTGCAGGAATTGCCTAGTTATCATATCATCTTTCCAGCCTTTTGGAACCGCTACTACCTCCCAAGTTCGCACACCACAACACTGAATATGCAACACGACGCTTGACGGGAATGGTTGCTATACTTGTGGAAAGATTGGTTCACGTTTTAAAATTTGAATTTTAGGCCATTTCCCCATAGGGAAGAATGGCGGAATTTCACCCTTGTGAGTCACAATGCTTGTCTTCTCACCCTTGTGATATCACAATGCCCTGTCTTAGCAGCATACTCTGGTGTCCTCTAGATTTGAACATCTGCCATCATCTCTATGGGAAAAATTGCCCACAATTGTACAATGCCCATTGACATAGAAGAGCTTTTCCATGGTGAGATCAGCCTTGCCCCTTCCTGATTGGCCATGTTTGATATTCATAACTTTTGAACCGTTTGTCATAGAGAACTATGGCGCAGCATGACCAGTAAAGACCTAGCAACCGCCTAGAACTCAATAGCAACCCCTAGCAACACCCTAGCAACCACCTAGAACTCCATAGCAACCACCTAACAACACACTAGCAAACACCTGGAACACCATAGCAAATGCCTGGCAACACCCTAGCAACTGGCTATAAACGCCATAGCAACCACCTAGCAACACCATAGTAACCACCTAGAACACCATAGCAACCACTTAGCAACACCCTAGCAACCACCTGGAATACCATAGCAACCACCTAAAAACACCCTAGCAACGCCTAGAACTCCATAGCAACCACCTAACAACACACTAGCAACCACCTATAACTCCATAGCAACCACCTAGCAACACCCTAGCAACCGCCTAGAACTCCATAGCAACCACCTAGCAACACCCTAGCAACACCCTAGCAACCACCTAGAACTCCATAGCAACCACCTAGCAACACCCTAGCAACGGCCTAGAACTCCATAGCAACCACCTAGCAACACCCTAGCAACCACCTAGAACTCCATAGCAACCACCTAGCAACACCATAGCAACCACTTAGAATACCCTAGCAACCCCCTAGAAACACCCTAGCAACCACCTATAACTCCATAGCAACCACCTAGCAACATCCTAGCAACCACCTAGAATAGCCTAGCAACACCCTAGCAACCGCCTTTAACTCCATAGCAACCGCCTAGCAACACCCTAGCAACCACCTAGAACTCCATAGCAACCACCTAGCAACACCCTAGCAACCACCTAGAACTCCATAGCAACCACCTAGCAACACCCTAGCAACACCCTAGCAACCACCTAGAACTCCATAGCAACCACCTAGCAACACCCTAGCAACCGCCTAGAACTCCATAGCAACCACCTAGCAACACCATAGCAACCGCCTAGAACTCCATAGCAACCACCTAGCAACACCCTAGCAACCACCTAGAACTCCATAGCAACCACCTAGCAACACCCTAGCAACCACCTAGAACTCCATAGCAACCACCTAGCAACACCCTAGCAACCGCCTAGAACTCCATAGCAACCACCTAGCAACACCATAGCAACCGCCTAGAATTCCATAGCAACCACCTAGCAACACCATAGCAACTGCCTAGAACTCAATAGCAACCACCTAGCAACACCCTAGCAACAATCTGGAACACCATAACAACTGCCTAGCAACACCCTAGCAACCACATGGAACACCATAGCAACAACCTAGCAACACACTAGCAACCACCTAGAACTCCATAGCAACCACCTAGCAACAACCTAGCAACTGCCTAGAACTCCATAGCAACCACCTAGCAACACCCTAGCAACCACCTAGAACTCCATAGCAACCACCTAGCAACACCATAGCAACCGCCTGGAACTCCATAGCAACCACTTAGCAACAATCTGGAACACCATAACAACTGCCTAGCAACACCCTAGCAACCACATGGAACACCATAGCAACGACCTAGCAACACCCTAGCAACCACCTAGAACTCCATAGCAACCACCTAGCAACACCCTAGCAACCACCTAGTTTCAGGTCCGGTCTAACTCCAGAAATTTGGTTCGGCTAACACGTAGTAGGCTATCCTGTGTCTATGAGTTCGTATCTAAGGTAACAGATTAAACTCTGAATTGCAGCACAGTTAAATGTTTTTATTTGAATGGTAAAAATGAGCTGAACTTAACGTAAAACCATAAATCAATCACATTAATCTCCCTAGCCCTGTCTTGCTTTTTAAAATGGAGCAGTTGTGCAGTGCAGATATAACGTTTTTCCAAGACCCTCTGAAGTGGCCAGCTAGCTTTATGATTCGCCGTCACTCGTCACAGCATACCGTGAGTAAATCGCTGATCTCAAGTATTGATGAAGGGTTAATTTAGCTCTGAATACGTGTGTTGCAAATGAACTCGTTGCCGTGATGTTATATCATGTATACCATACTATGTCTCTGCTCATGCTACAGAAACTGTTCGCTCCGTTCAGCACAAAGTTGACTTTGCGTTGGCGGCAACCACACATCACAATTTCTGCAGGAATTGTCTAGTTAGTGTGGTTGCCTTAGGGCAACTACACTATTATTATTGCACATATTATTATTATTATTATTATTATTATTCTTTCCGCCTGTTTTTTGGACCGCTACTCCTCCCAGAGTTTTCACACCACATACACGTGCAATATGTCAAATCGAGCGGCTTGATCGGGAATGGTGTGCTATTACTTTGTGGAAAGATTGGTTGCACGGTTTTTGAAAAATTTGAATTTTTGTGGGCATTTTTTCCCCATAGGGAATGAATGGCGGAATGTTCACCCTTGTGATGTCACAATGCTCTGTCTTCTCACCCTTGTGATGTCACAATGCCCTGTCTTCTAACAGCAGTACTCTGGTCTCTCTCTAGATTTGAACATTCTGCCATTCATCTCTATGGGGAAAATTTGCCCAAAAATTGTACAATGCCTCATTGGACAGAGTAGAGAGTCCTTTGTCCATTGGTGTAGATCAGCCTTGCCCCCCTTCCTGATTGGCCGATGTTTGATATTTCATAACTTTTGAACCGTTTGTCATAGAGAAGTATGGGTCGCGTCATTGGACTCAGTAAAGACCTAGCAACCGCCTAGAACTCCATAGCAACCCCCTAGCAACATCCTAGCAACCGGCTCTAACTCCATAGCAACGACCTAGCAACCCATAACAACCAGCTAGAAAACCGTAGCAACCATCTAGTATCCCATAGCAACTACCTGGAACACCATAGCAAATGCCTAGCAACACCCTAGCAACCGCCTATAACTCCATAGCAACCACCTAGCAACACCCTAGCAACCACCTGGAACACCAAAACAACTGCCTAGCTACACCGTAGCAACCGCCTAGAACTCCATAGCAACCACCTAGCAACATCCTAGCAACCACTTAGCTTACCCTAGCAACCACCTAGCAATGCCCTAGCAACCACCTGGAGCTCAATAGCACCCACCTGAAACTCCATAGCAACCACCTAGCACCACCCTAGCGACTGCCTAGAATTCCATGAAACCACTTAGAACTCCATAGAACCACCTAGCAACACCCTAGCAACTGCCTCAGATATCATAGCAACTACCTACCACTGTTCACTCCGTTCAGCACAAAGTCGACTTTGCGTTGGCGGCAACCACACTTCACAATTTCTGCAGGAATTGTCTAGTTAGTGTGGTTGCCTTAGGGCAACTACACTATTATTATTGCACATATTATTATTATTATTTCTTTCCACCCATTTTTTGGACCGCTACTCCTCCCAGAGTTTTCGCACCACATACACGTGCAATATGTCAAATCGAGCGGCTTGATCGGGAATGGTGTGCTATTACTTTGTGGAAAGATTGGTTGCACGGTTTTTGAAAAATTTGAATTTTTGTGGGCAATTTTTCCCCATAGGGAATGAATGGCGGAATGTTCACCCTTGTGATGTCACGATGGTCTGTCTTCTAGCAGCAGTACTCTGGTCTCTCTGTAGATTGAACATTCTGCCATTCATCTCTATGGGGAAAAATTGCCCACAAATTGTACAATGCCTCATTGGACATAGTAGAGAGTCCTTTGTCCATTGGTGTAGATCAGCCTTGCCCCCCTTCCTGTTTGGCCGATGTTTGATATTTCATAACTTTTGAACCGTTAGTCATAGAGAACTATGGGTCGCGTCATTGGACTCAGTAAAGACCTAGCAACCGCCTAGAACTCAATAGCAACCCCCTAGCAACACCCTAGCAACCACCTAGAACACCCTAGCAACGGCCTAGAACTCCATAGCAACCACCTAGCAACACCCTAGCAACCACCTAGAACTCCATAGCAACCACCTAGCAACACCATAGCAACCACTTAGAATACCCTAGCAACCCCCTAGAAACACCCTAGCAACCACCTATAACTCCATAGCAACCACCTAGCAACATCCTAGCAACCACCTAGAATACCCTAGCAACACCCTAGCAACCACCTATAACTCCATAGCAACCGCCTAGCAACACCCTAGCAACCACCTAGAACTCCATAGCAACCACCTAGCAACACCCTAGCAACCGCCTAGAACTCCATAGCAACCCCCTAGAAACACCCTAGCAACCACCTATAACTCCATAGCAACCACCTAGCAACATCCTAGCAACCACCTAGAATACCCTAGCAACACCCTAGCAACCGCCTATAACTCCATAGCAACCGCCTAGCAACACCCTAGCAACCACCTAGAACTCCATTGCAACCACCTAGCAACACCCTAGCAACCGCCTAGAACTCCATAGCAACCACCTAGCAACACCCTAGCAACACCCTAGCAACCACCTAGAACTCCATAGCAACCACCTAGCAACACCCTAGCAACGGCCTAGAACTCCATAGCAACCACCTAGCAACACCATAGCAACCACCTAGAACTCCATAGCAACCACCTAGCAACATCCTAGCAACCACTTCGAATACCCTAGCAACCCCCTAGCAACACCCTAGCAACCACCTAGAACTCCATAGCAACCACCTAGCAACACCCTAGCAACCGCCTAGAACTCCATAGCAACCGCCTAGCAACACCCTAGCAACCACCTAGAACTCCATAGCAACCACCTAGCAACACCCTAGCAACCGCCTAGAACTCCATAGCAACCACCTAGCAACACCCTAGCAACTACCTAGAACTCCATAGCAACCACCTAGCAACACACTAGCAACGGCCTAGATCTCCATAGCAACCACCTAGCAACACCATAGCAACCACCTAGAACTCCATAGCAACCACCTAGCAACATCCTAGCAACCATTTCGAATACCCTAGCAACCCCCTAGCAACACCCTAGCAACCACCTAGAACTCCATAGCAACCACCTAGCAACACCCTAGCAACCGCCTAGAACTCCATAGCAACCACCTGGCAACACCATAGCAACCGCCTAGAACTCCATAGCAACCACCTAGCAACACCCTAGCAACCACCTAGAACTCCATAGCAACCACCTAGCAACACCCTAGCAACCACCTAGCACTCCATAGCAACCACCTAGCAACACCATAGCAACCGCCTAGAACTCCATAGCAACCACCGAGCAACACCCTAGCAACCACCTAGAACTCCATAGCAACTACCTAGCAACACCCTAGCAATGGCCTAGAACTCCATAGCAACCACCTAGCAACACCATAGCAACCGCCTAGAATTCCATAGCAACCACCTAGCAACACCATAGCAACTGCCTAGAACTCAATAGCAACCACCTAGCAACACCATAGCAACCACCTAGAACTCCATAGCAACCACCTAGCAACATCCTAGCAACCACTTAGAATACCCTAGCAACCCCCTAGCAACACCCTAGCAACCACCTAGAACTCCATAGCAACGACCTAGCAACACCCTAGCAACCGCCTAGAACTCCATAGCAACCACCTAGCAACACCCTAGCAACCGCCTAGAACTCCATAGCAACCACCTAGCACCACCCTAGCGACCTCCTAGAATTCCATGAAACCACTTAGAACTCCATAGAACCACCTAGCAACACCCTAGCAACTGCCTCAGACATCATCGCAACTACCTACCACTGTTCACTCCGTTTAGCACAAAGTCGACTTTGCGTTGGCGGCAACCACACTTCACAATTTCTGCAGGAATTGTCTAGTTAGTGTGGTTGCCTTAGGGCAACTACACTATTATTATTGCACATATTATTATTATTCTATCTTTCCACCCATTTTT
>NW_026985702.1:0-15443 GCF_018555375.3 Anguilla rostrata | reverse complement strand
CAAATATTGCTGGATATATTCTGCGATACAGTGGATAACATTTTTTAAAATCCCATTGCCCTAGCTAGTCCATTTTAAAAGATGGTATGTCAGTTAAACCTTTTAGAGAGCACAATTCACACAAACAGGCAGGCGGCACAATGCAGTACAATGAAATAAAGGTTTTACTTCAAGTTTAAAATAAGTTTAGCTTGAAAATTTAACTTTAAATGTAATTTCGCTGACAACAATTCAAAAATTGAACAGATCAATTATGCATAAGACAAATAAACCGAGATTAACTGAATGGCCTGTTCTCAAGAAACCTGCCCATGTTCTTATAAGATAGGGAGATGCACCGTAGTCATCTTGCATGCAAATGTACAATTTTGTTAATAGATGTTCTCTGTTAAAGGAGCCGACTTCTCTATACTATGGCAAAACATATACATGCATATCATCAAAGAAGTATGGAAAGAACCCCAATCAAAACTGACTCACCCACCAATAAAATTACTGAACAAGCACCACAAAAAAGAAAAAGAAACTGAGACTACAACTGCCAAAACCATTTTCAATTCACTTGCGCTTATAGATTAGCATGCAAGTCAAATTTCTGACTTAAACCAGTTCACAGTTTTGAAATGTACATTGTGTACACAGATCGTGCAAGATGGCTGTGAGTTGGTTGGCATGTAAACTGTAAACAGACATGTGAACACAAGAGAAAGAGAGAACCGTGAGGACGCTTGTTGGATTCTGTAAAACCAAAGACACAGCGCTGATAGCATATTTGCGAAGACAGCACTACAGAAAGGAGTTGCACCATTCTTGCAGGCAGCGATAGCAATCTTCCTGCTGCTTGACGTTTGCACCACACGCATCATGTAGCCATTCCTTGAACCGTCTCTCATCCTTATCCAACACTAGGAACTGTCCCAGGATATGGTTTGCCTTCAGAGGGAGAGAGATTAGATTACAAGGTGAAGAATGGGAGTCTCAGACTCACTGACAGATGGAGAAAAATATTTTTGATAGTACTGGAAAATCTTCTAAAATCAATTCATATTTTAACTTTTTGGTCCAACATACATTGTTCTTCAGGAATACAGATGCTATTAGACAGAAACTAAAGCTCACACAGAATATCATTCTCTGGTACCTTCTTAAAGCCCTTTTCCTCTAGTTTGGCTGCAGACACCGTGCTAATTCCAGGCAATGCCATCACTGGCTTCTCCCCCATGGGCCCAGTGAGAAACGTCTCGTGCCTTTTGGATGTTGACGACATGGCTTTCTGTCTCTGTTTGGTTTGCTACCTGGTTGCGCCTCTGGGACCCACTAGAAAGTAAAATATATATATTAAATTATTCTTATGATAAGGATTCTTTATTGTCACAACTTCTTTTAAGCGAAGTTATACTGACAAGCAATACCAATAAACAATGTAAATGGTGCTGTGTAAGTAGATGCCTCAGTTGAATATGATGTATGATGTGTTCTATGATGCAATAAGTATCAAACTATGTTCGGACAGCGTCGGGGAACTGTCTGCCATCGTTGATTGCAATAACACACGTCGCACGTTTCTTTTGACTGAGTTAGCTAAAGTTAGTTCATTCGTAAAATATGTTCTAAGTGTTCAAAGTGTTTTTATTTGTCAAGTGCACGGTATAACACAACGTCATTCTGAGCAAAGAAATTCTTATGACATGGCAGGCAGCAACTACGTAGAAGCAAGACAGCAAAAATATCAAAAAATATAAAAAATATACATAGTATTAAACATTAGCAGCAGTACCAAAGCCTGTACAGATGGCGGATATGGACGATGAGAATAGGAGTATTAAATATTTAAATATTAAACATATAAAGTGCAGGAGTGCTGATGAATATGTGCAAAAGATTGTGATAATGTACATTGAGGGGGTATATAGACGGCTGTGATTATAGCGGAGCTGAATTCCCGAGGGAGGTAGAAGGGACAGACTTTTATAGTTAAGAGCTCCAGGTCTGGTGAGCAGTGTTTAGCGAGTACTGCTACATCCGTACCCCAGCGAGAGTTAACCATAATGCAGACCCCTCTGCCTCTGCGTTTACCTGACTCCGTAGTTCTGTCCTGCCGATAGATGGAAAAACCAGCCGGGGTAGTAGCCGAGTCAGGCACCGTAGGGTATAGTCAGGTTTCAGTAAACGTCAGCACGCAGCAGTTCGCAATGTCCCTCTGGAAGTTAATCCGTGCGCGTAACACTTTTATTTTGCTCCTGCCAGGGGCGTGTCCAGGGAGTGGCCTGGGGTAGCACAGGCCACCCCTGGAATCGGATTGGCCACCCCAGGTGCCACCCCATTGTCCTAAACTATGATTGGCTATCTGCCCAGTCAGAGGCGTTTCGGCCACATCAACCTTCATCAGGGCGTGGTTAAAAAAACCAGTCTAACGCCAACGCGTTTAGGCCACGTAAACCTTCATCAGGGCGTCCACATTTTTTAAAATTCCTCATGCCAATTGTATAAAGGCTTTTATGAAACTCATTCCTTCCTCCAACGAGAGTGCCTTGAACTGCATTGAAGTAAGCCCAGTTTTATACTTTTTGCACTGAGGCACACTTCTATGCTCCCTTCGAGATATCGCTGCCCTTTTGTTCAATGAGCACCATGTTGGTTCGACCTGCTCTCCGGAGCTTATAGATATACTTGAGCACCCAGTGATTGTTCTGTTTTTCTTATATATCATGATATGTTTGTTTCAGGGTACAGACTACAGGACCAGGAGAAAGAATAGAGAAACTAGGAATCTTAGTACTTTATTTTGCACACTTTAAATATGGAATGAAAGCCTCTTCAAACCATACAAAAATAGGGCTTGCAACACAGGTGTGAAAGATGATGAAAGAAAGTACAGGTCACCTGGTCACTGCCATTCTTCAAAGGGGAAACGTTTGCCATAGGAAAGGAACAGGCTGAGCTGGAAGAATCACAGTCAGTCCTGAAAGACAGAGATAATAAAGGAATAAAGGAAAAGGAGGGAAAGCAGTTGACACCAAAATTTCCCACTGCATGCTGGTTAAGGTTGGCACCGGTTCCTATATGGTCAGCACCGACCGGACCGAATCACTACGCAAATTTCGGTGCCACTTTTTAGTCCCTCCAGGAAATCATGATCGCAATAATTAATGCAAATTCAACCAACGAGAAAAAGTTTTTAAAAATTATATCATGTCATTCTACAGTCAATATCTGGGACTACATATTGAATAAATATACAACCTTACCTTGGTTTTATGCATAGAGATGTCCCTTTTGAGACTGAGTGGTCATATATTGTCTTGGACATTCCGTTTGTGAAATATACGCGCATTTGTGATGCCTGGGTATCTTCCAAAATAGCTGTACGTAATGCCACACATGTTGTTTATGGCATTGTCGCCCTTTTTAGTACAGTCTGGTCGATTGACAATTCATTTATTTCGTAGGTGAGAGTATACGCTTTCTAACGATGCTATAACATGTCTAATTTTGCTTTTGGAATAGTGTTTTATAGGTCAGCATAACTGAAAATTTTCTTATCATTCACTTACGCATTCACTCTGTGGTAGCAGTAAAAGACGCAGCACCTAACGAAACCTTGTCAACATTTTTTCGTAATTTCTTGGAAAATTTGATGTGTGCTATATGTTGTGTGTTGTGTAAATGTTGCTATAGTTACTACACCTGCGCACTAGAGGGCATAGGCAGGTAATCACAGTAGTCACGTACATAGGGGAGTCACAGGTGAACAGGAAGCAGGGAATTTTGAACTTGGGAAGCCACACAGTTTTTCCATCGTGCGTGTGCGTCTGTGTTGCTTGTCCTCCATATTGTTAGTATTTTACATTTTGTTTTATATTTACGAGCTAGTTCGGTTATCATTTATTCAGTGCACCCGGCTTTTTGTAAGTATTTTGAATCTGCATGTAAATAAATCGTAAAACGCATATGCCATGGCAGACCTCATTTTTTGCACCACCATACGTTGGAAATGCCTTCAAGTTCCCTCAAGTGGCTATTTATGTTGTTCGATTGCCACTACAGTTATTATTGAGGACTTCTGGGCATAGCTAAGCCATATGTTTGCTGATAGACCTAGCTGACATCGTTTTCTGGAGCAAAACAGAAGCGGATAGAACTGCCATTGATTTACTGTCTCTGTCTCTATCTCCTGGACACAGATAACATTTCATCATTGCTATGTAAATATTACTGCTCAAAATATTTTGGTTATATATGTTATTTTTGAAATTGAGTGTCTTTACATAGGTTAGTGGTATTATATAATGTGGATATTTCACACTGTAATGTAAGCGTTAGTTAGTAGTGTAATAGTTTTTGTGACGCATACAACAGTAGTGAGTAGAGTGTTGGAACATTGCCAAAACGTGGTGGACCGTATGTTTTTCATATCGTCTCATCCCCATACAAGAAAACATACGAGAGTAGAGTAGAGAAATACATACAAGAGTTAAGTATTACACATTTAGGCACTGTACCGCATTGTGTCACAATATTTTTGCATTATTTTTTAAATCTTATATCAATGTTTGATCTTAAACCTTCATAAGGGGCTCATTTACAATGGATTTGTAATGGACAGAAACATTATATTCCTTTTTGGAGAGATTTTGGATTTGTTTCTGGACCCCTAGCTATTTTAGTCCACTGTACTGACAGAAAGCTTGTAATTACCACTTGAAAATGATGCGCAGTAATTTTCTTGAGTAAAAACAGATGATTTGTAGCGAAATACGTGAATTTGTCAGCAATGCATAAGTTAGACATTTTGGGTAGATTTGGAGACGCTGGGTACACTGCTTAGTTTTTGCTTCATAGATCTTTAGTAGTTCTACATATCCACCCTCAGATTTTATGAACTTGTGGTCAAGACGTTTTTGATCCAGGACATGTATACTTTAACCTGTTGTATATATGCAATCTCCCAGTATTTCATTTTGAACTAAAAAAGAGCAAATTCATTTTAGATTGCATTTGTGGCACTTTATTTCTTCCAATCGTATGAATATAAAGTAATCTAAGCTAGTACTGTAAATGGTACAAATGTCTTGCTTCATTTAAGCCATTTTTCAAGTCTCTGTGGTGTTCACATCTGGAGTTATAAAGCTTTAAATAGGGTACCCCCTAAATGGGCAAGGATTGGCCAGATTTGGCATGTGCACTAAGTGGTTAAAGTTGTTGTTTGCTCTTTATTTTAAAGAAGGTATCAGTTCAGGCACCGTTTAGGAATGGGTACTGTGTTAAAGTATTGGTTTTGGCACCAGTATCGGAAAAATCCAAACGATGCCCCCTAATGCTGGTATAATCTTCAGTATACCAATCTTCAATATACCAGTTTATACCAACACAGGATGGAGCAAAAAATAAAATAACAGCAAAATAGAGTAAATTTTCTTGAAATAATATGAAGGGGAGGAGTTGCATTCCAATATTACTTCAAATGGTATTGGAGATAACAGATGAAAGATTTTGGTTTTGACACATGAAGTACAAGTCACACAAATTATTCTGAGGACAAAATAGAATATACAAAATTGTGAATCTTCTGTTCCCCTTTAAATAATTTAAACTTCAAGTTTTCTATAGGGATTTGGAGATATATGTGTAATATAGCTTGTACCTATACCAAATGCAGGGTATTTTCAGTTATTTGTGTGCCCATTTATTTGTGGTTTTGGAATTAAATACTGGTGTACATTTTGCATGAGCGCATTACCTGTAGTGCACAGGTGTGGTGAAGCTGACTGTAGGCATGTAGGAATAGTAGAAGCTACCATAAAGGAAGATGGCCACCCAGAGTAAGAGCACCAGGACGCAGAGTAAGATGGCAGCCTGCAGCAGCGTCCGGTGGGCCCTCAGGACTGTAACTGCCACCACATCCTGCAGCCAGAGCAGAACCGGTCCCATCACACCGCCCATCTCCCACAGATACTGGTGCTATGGGGCTTCTTGCCCGAATCAGTCTTAGATTATTGACAAGCATGCAAATGTTTTTATATCTTTCGCTTTCTCTTAATTTTTGGTGTTTGGTTCAGAGAAGCTGTTGCCAATGAATTCTCTTGCTCACCATTTTCCATCCCTTCCCTACACTTTGGTGGTTGTGGGTATTATGTCAGTAAGTTTTCCTTTCACTACCTATTCTGTTACTCCTTCCATAACATGTTCCTATGTGTGCATTCCTGCATGCTTCCCCTTCTCTTTGTGCATTAATATGAGGGCCTGGTACTGCTCCCAGTGTCTTTTTCAAGAGTTTGATCCAAGCCAGTCTTACTCAACAGAGCAACCAGAAGTATGTCTGACCATGATTACAGCTTCATGTGTATGCTATCAACAGAAATAAAACTTGTGAGATGGCCTGAGTGTATACCACTCAAACATTGGTGTTTATGTCAATATGTTGGCAAAAAGTAGTAGTCTGTTAAAACATACAGAAGGCTGTGAAAAAAGAAAGAAAGAAGGGCATTGCACATTAGCTCAGTACAATCGCAATGAATGGCCATATTATTAAATTATGTAACGTTACGTTGTGGAAGTCGGGCTATGCTAAGCAAAAAATATGAAGTCGTTTGTGCCAGATTTAACTTTCAGTATCTAAATCAACCATGAAACAAGATAAAGCCGACAGAAATGTCAGTAGATGGAAAGTTGCTTTTTTGTTTTTTTTACAGCTTTTTAATTTGGCCGGCCGTCTAGTAGATAGCCGAGACTACATCCTTCACGTTTCATAACAAACATCCTAGTTAGCAAAATAGCTAGCTTAGCTATCCAGCTAGCTACACGCCTTTCTACTGGTCGCTAACTGGCTGGCTAGCGAAGTGCTTCCTTGTAAACCCGTAGCACAAACTAAGGTTCACTAGACTAAATAATTTCAGTACGTTACGTAGGTTAGATGTTAGCTAGGTTAAAATGTGACACGATTTCTTAGTTCCGTAACATTTCGGTTTGGTAGTTTTGTGCTCTAATAAGATGCACTAAGGGAGAGATAGCTAAGGCAGCAGCCAGAGGAAAACACTAGGCAGAGTCAGGAATGCAGTTCCAGGGCAGTTTAATATGAACCTGGGAGAAAACAGCGATCACACAGGGCTTCAGCATTATGCCCAAGATGATAATTATCTCAAATATGACAGAAGTTCTGGGGAGCTTTTACCCAAAGACTGTAAACTGATAACACCTAAATCCTATTACTCTGGCTGTCAGTCAATAATGCAAATGACTGGTCAGGGTGATCGGCAATTATACCTAGTCCTTTTTTTCATATTTTTATATTGTGGTAAAAACAAATCTTTGTCTTATTCACTGGCTAGTTGCATCTGTTGTCTCTTATACTCTGTACTCTTTCCCATTCAAGGCCTGGAAGGCTGGAAGACAAGACACAGAAGCAGCCTGGGCACAAAGGCGCCTTTAGAGAGCCAATGAAGAGAACTGGGTGAGAAGCCAGTGTGTGTGTGTGTTTCTTTGTGTGTGTCAGGAAGATGGTTGGTAACGTCTGTCGCTCGTTTTCTTGTGTGCAAAGGAAGGTGCGAGAAGGAAGATGCGAAGCAAGCTGGAGTAGAGAGTTAATCATCATAAATCATATATTTAAGCTCAAGCTGCAACATGGCATGCTCCTCTCCAAACTACTTGTGTGATTTAGATGTAATCGGACATTCGTACCATAATACACTTAATACAAACACCTGTATACAGACAGATATAGAAGTTGACATTCCAGAGGGATAATCACATGCCTACTGTCAATCATTAAATTACTGTCAATCGTTAAATATATTTTTCTTGGTACTGAGTAATAACTGAAATTTTTCAACAATGAAACCTGATGTTAAATGTATTGTCTCTGGGATAATTAGGTAAAACCAGCCAAACATGTTTGGTGGCTGTGGATTTTTTTATTAATTTACGGAACATTGCTTTAAAGGAGTAACATGGTGGTTGAACGTGACACTTCCCAGTTGTCTTTAGGCAACAACAAAACAAATGTGCATAATTTTTTTATTATTCAGCCATTTCAATGTACTTTAAAACATATTTTTCTAAGCCTAAATTTCCCACTATGAAAGTTCAAACGAACCGTCTGGGCGTGGTAATGAGAACTGTCAGTTAGCTATGATTGACAGACCGTGCCCCGTTACCATAGCTACCCCCATCATTAAAAAAGAAAAATAACATTTGGAAAGTGTGAACTCTCTCAGCCAACGGGGGGTTGAGTGACGGATGCCCAGAAGAACCAGCACAGTGAGACAGAGGTAGTGGTTAACAAAAAAGGTCTTTAATAATTGTAATGAGTGGGGGTAGAGGTAGGGGGAGCCAAAAACAACTAAAAAGTCTTCCCGGTTGGGGTATCAGTGCTCCGCTCCAGGTCTTCACACGCTCTTCTGGAGAGAAACGAGAAAGAAGTGGATTAAGGGGGGACAGGGCGTGGTCAGTCCGATCCGGGTCCGGGTCCTTGCTCCGGCCGCCGGCTGGTGATCCTCCGGTCCCAAGGGTATGGGGAAGAAGGCCTCCCTCCAAATGCGGTAGCACTCCACTCTTCTCCAGCTTAGGCTCTCGGCTGTTCCTGTCGTTGCCCCCTGCCACACGGTCTACAGGAATCACGATTACTCTGGATCCTTTACTCTTTATCACAGATTATCACAAGTATTCCTCAAGTTCAAGAGAATTGGCCCACGGCCGCTTACAGTCTCTTCCCGGGGTGTAGAGTCATCCGGCGTAGCTGCGACGGAAGCCCCAGCAACTCTCTCATTCCTTGGGTTGTGCTGGTCTTTAAAAGCCTGCATGCTCATCAGTGCAAGCAGGTTCAGGTGGGCGCCGGCAGCCAATCCAGCAAGCAGCTTCAGGTGTGCGGCAGAGTGGAAAATTCCACCTACCTTCCCTCTGCTGCAGCCCTGTCCATGGTGCTGCCCGGTGTCACCTCAGTTGGTCTGCCTGCGGCTGTCCAGGGTCCTGAATGTCTCTAGACTGTGGTTTGCCAGGTACCACCCACTCACCACTTTTCCTAGCGGCCGCCGGTGTCGATGTGCTCGGCCGTCCTGGTGGTCTCGTGGGGAGCACCGATAAGGGATCGGGGCACCACAAAAGAAACACACCTGTTATTATCAAGCATAGTAACATTTTATGTTCGGGGTCAAGTTGACCCCAGGAACAAATATTAAAAATGTCAAACATTTCAAATGTTTAGGTTCAGAAAACACTTCAGAACATCAATAAATAACATATGACAGTTATTCAATAATGAAGAAACACCAATAAAAAGTAAATTAATCACCAGAATTGAGTTTTGATAAAAAATGAACATAACAGCTCAACTAGGTACCCGTGGGTATCAATTCTTCATTCAGACGAGATAGGTGCAAGTTTGTCACACTACTGTCGACCCTGCCTTGTTCCCCTGTCATCACAACGTATAATGTGGGAGAAAACATGAAATGTCTCCAGAGACATTGTGGCTGGAAAAATTGCCCTACCAGTGTCAGCATTCCAAAGGCTTGCTGTTTCTTCACCTTTTGACTTGTACACTCCTGCCAAAATAAGCAACCCAATATAGGATTGCTAGTGGGTCACATCCAGCTCTTTCCAGTTGTCACCATACACATGCCTCCCCTCTAAGTTTGTCTTCTCAAGAATATCCTTTTGCATTGATGGTGTTATGAAGAGTTCAAATGCAGAATTTATGTCTTGTACATGACTGCTAGCATATCTGGTGGGGCCTGGAACCATTTTGATGACATTAGCAGCACTAAGACTACCCTGCCTTTCAACTGGGGATCCGAACCATAGTAGTTCTCCATTTTTGGAAGTAAACATGTCAGTTCTTGGTGGTTGAGAGATGACAGGGGTGTTTATTGGGGGTTGAGAGATGACAGGAGGGTTTATTGGTGGTTGAGAGGCGACAGGAAGGTTTCTTGGTGGTTGAGAGATGACAGGAGGGTCTTTTGGTGGTTGAGAGATGACAGGATGGTTTATTGGTGGTTGAGAAACAAAAGGAGGGCCAAAATGTGGTATCTCAAAGGCTTCATTCTCATCATCAGAGGAGGATGCCACATAGTCAGGGTCCTCCTCAGTCTCAGACATATCCTCATCTAAATCACTTTCACCCTCCAAGATCTGTGACAGAACCTCAGTAGCAGAAAATATACACCTCTGTCTGGTGGTCATTGTCAAAATCTTTAGTTGAGGCACGAATGCAAAGAGAAATGGTTTAGAGGGCAGTGTGTGCAGCCCTTATTATAATTCCCCCCCCCCCCCCCCCATGTTGCGTGAATGATCAGCGATCTCGTGGGAACTTGTTTTCTCCTCACACACACGCACACGCATTGTCTCTCTCTCTCTCTCTCTCTCTCTCTCACTCACTCACTCACTCACACACACACCCACAGACACACACAAATTCATGTGAAAGTGCCCTCTGCCAACACAACAAAAATAAGATCAAAATGATGGTTTTATATATCAATAGAGTTTGGGGTCAAAATGACCCCAACAACACCGACGCGTACAACATGTGTACAGGACATTAAAAATATTTTTTTCAGTTAATTTCATGTTTGCCATGTTTTCCCCATAAAGTTAGGAAAAGTCATGAAATGTCTAGCTGAAAAAAATATGGTAACCGTATTTTTAGAGACAGTAAACATTGAATGGGGTCAATTTGACCCCAAACATAATAGGAGGGTTAAGAGGTACTGTATATATATGTGTGTGTGTGTGTTTCCCCTTAATAGTTATATATCATGATATCTTGAAGGGAGCACAGAAGGGTGCCTCAGTGCTTACTAAAACTGGGCTTACTTCAATGCAGTTCAAGACACTCTCGATGGAGGAAGGAATGAGTTTTAAAACAGGCTTTTTTCAATTGGCATGAGGAATTTAAAAAAACCAGTCTAACAGCAATGGGTTTAACCCACATCAACGTTCATCAGGGCGTGCCCAGTGTTAGACTGGTTTTTTAACATTTCTCATGCAAAAACGGTATGTCAGTTAAACTTGGGTATGAGTTGCAAGATGGGTGTGAGTTGGTTCGCATGTAAACTGTAAACAGACATGTGAACACAGGAGAAAGAGAGAACCGTGAGGACGCTTGTTGGATTCTGTAAAACCAGTACAGAAAGGAGTCGCACCATTCTTGCAGGCAGCGATAGCAATCTTCCTGATACTTGACATTTGCACCACACGCATCATGTAGCCATTGCTTGAACTGTTTCTCATCCACCGCTAGGAACTTCCCCACAACATTGTTTGCCTTCAGTCTCAGACTCACTGACAGATGGAGAAAAATATTTTTGATAGTACTGGAAAATCTTTTCTTCTTCTAAAATCAATTCTTATAACTTTTTGGTCCAACATACATTGTTCTTCAGGAATACAGATGCTATTAGACAGAAACTAAAGCTCACACAGAATATCATTCTCTGGTACCTTGTTAAAGCCCTTTTCCTCTAGTCTGGCTCCCAACACCGTGCCAATTCCAGGCAATGCCTTCACTGGCTTCTCCCCCATGGGCCCAGTGAGAAACGTCTGGTGCTTTTTGGATGTTGACGACATGGCTTTCCGTCTCTGTTTGGTTTGCTACCTGGTTGCGCCTCTGGGACCCACTAGAAAGTAAAATATATATATTAAATTATTCTTATGGTAAGGATTCTTTATTGTCTCAACTTCTTTTAAGCGAAGTTATACTGACAAACAATACCAATAAACAATGTAAATGGTGCTGTGTAAGTAGATGCCTCAGTTGAATATGATGTATGATGTGTTCTATGATGCAATAAGTATCAAACTATGTTCGGACAGCGTCGGGGAACTGTCTGCCATTGTTGATTGCAATAACGCACGTCGCACCGTTTCTTTTGACTTTTCTTATGATTTTCTGTGCTTTCCTAAGGCATCGTGTGTGGTAGATGCTTTGCAACGAGGGGAGGTGGCAGCCAATGATGCGCTCCGCTGTCTTCACCACCCTCTGGAGGGCAGTAATGCAGCCAGTGAGGATGCTCTCAATGGTGCACCTGTAGAAATTGATGAGGGTTTGGCAGACATGCCAAACTTCTTGAGTCTCCTCAGGAAGTATAGGCGCTTTTGGGCAGTTTTCACTGCTGCGTCTGATTGCCTGGACCAGGTGAGGTCATAATTTATTACCACACCGAGTAACTTGAAGCAGGAGACTCTCTCCACTTCAGCTCCGTCGATGTGAATGGGGGCGTGAGGAGAGGTGGGAGAGGGCGGTGTGCACTGTCAGGGCGATGGCGTCGTCTGTAGATCTGTTGGGGCGGTATGCGAATTGAAGAGGGTCCAAGGTGTCAGGAAGAAAGGAGCAGATGTTGGTTCTGACTAGCCGCTCGAAGCACTTCATGATGATGGAGGTCAGTGCTACAGGGCGGTAGTCATTCCAGCAGGAGATGGCAGGTTTCTTTGGTACAGGAACAATGCTGCTCTGTTTGAAGCAGGTGGGGACTGCAGACTGGTTCAGGGAGAGGTTGAATATAGAGGTGAATACCTCCGCTAGCTGGTCGGCGCACGCTCTGAGGACACGGCCTGGAATGCCATCTGGCCCTGGTGACTTCCGAGGGTTTACTCTTTTAAAAGCTCTCCTCACGTCAGCCGTAGATAGGGACAGAGTGCAGTCGTCCTGGTCCTCATCTAGCCTTACAGTAGGGATGATGTTGCTCGCCTCAAACCGTGCGTAGAAGGTGTTGAGCTCGTCCGGAAGAGAGGCGGCGGGCTGGGCATCACTGCTATTTCTCCCTTTGTAGGCTGTGATGGAACGCAGTCCACACCACATGTGTCTGGGGTCGGAACTGTGGTAATTAGACTCCAACTTGTCCCTGTAGGCTCTTTTGGCGTCTCTGATGGCTTTCCGTAGGTCATATCTGGACTTCCTCAAGGCCTCCAGGTCCCCAGAGCTATGGGCAGAGGACCGTGCTCTGAGCTTAGCACGGACATCACCATTAACCTAGGGCTTCTGATTGGGGAAGGTCCTGACATTGACTTTCGGGATGACATCATCAATGCACTTGGAGATGTAGGCTGAGACCTAGTTTGTGTATTCATCAATGTCCCCATCAGCTACAACACAGAACATCTGCCAGTCTGCGGTTTCAAAACAGTCCTGGAGTGTGGCAATGGATTCCTCCCTCCAGCGTTGAACTGCCCGAAAAACCGGTTTTTCCTGTTTTAGGTGTTGTCTGTAGGTTGGGAGGAGAAGAATGGAGGTGTGATCCGCCTTGCCAAAGGCACGGCGGGGGAGGGGTTTATAGCTGTCCCATAGTTGAGAATAACAATGGTCAAGAGTCTGGTCACCACGGGTAGGAAAGTTAATATGCTGGTGATATTTAGGCAAAACTTTCCTCATATTAGCCCTGTTGAAATCGCTAACAACAATAGAAGCTGCCTCAGGGTGAGCGTTCTCTAGTCCATTAATTACTCCGTAAAGGTCTTCTAGCACGCGCGTTTTATCCGCCAGCGGGGGTATATAGACTGCTGTGATTACAGCGGAGCTGAATTCCCGAGGGAGGTAGAAGGGACGGACTTTTATAGTTAAGAGCTCCAGGTCTGGTGAGCAGTGTTTAGCGAGTACTGCTACATCCGTACCCCAGCGAGAGTTAACCATAATGCACACCCCTCCGCCTCTGCGTTTACCTGACTCCGTAGTTCTGTCCTGCCGATAGATGGAAAATCCAGCCGGGGTAGCAGCCGAGTCAGGCACCGTAGGGTCTAGCCAGGTCTCAGTAAACGCCAGCACGCAGCAGTTCGCAATGTCCCGCTGGAAGTTAATCCGTGCGTGTAGTTCGTCCATTTTGTTATCTAGGGATTGTACATTTGCCAGTAAAATGCTCGGTAACGGCGGATTGCAGTGTCTCGTCCGAGATCTGCATAGGATACCGGCACGTTTGCCTCTTTTCTTTCTCCTTCGTCGGCGTATTGGTAAACACAGCGGCGGCAGGACAAAGGGGTCGCAGCACATACTCCGGTAAGTTGAAAAAAATATATTAAGCTCTTGGCGACTTGTGAAAAGTAACCAAAATTATAAATCCTACATGAATCGTCGTAAGAAGAAACGAGGGAAGAACAAAAACAAAACTCTCAAAACGAAACTATTTCAAAGAGTAGTAAATTGGGGTCGTGGTCAGTTACTGTGTATCGAAACTGTGTATCCAGCTTTCGTCTGATGTCAGCTTTGTAGCTAACGTTTGCTAATTCGGTTACATTGATTGAGAATGTGTATAAACTTATAACTAACGAATACACTAGCTAATACAGACAGACAATGATCACCGCACACTCGCGTGTGCAGTGAGCTCACCTGCTGCTCCTGTGACACAAATGATCAAAGTGGGGACCTGCGCCCCGACGTCTGACGACTCCCGCCTACCCCACCCTTGGTGTGGTTCGTTGGGGGGGTGGGAGGGGGAGTGGGGGCGGTCTTTGAGTCATTTGCATTTCATGGCGGCCTGTTTTTGTTTGCGTTGTTCTGAAGTGGCGATACTTTGATGCGGTCAGACAGACGCGTTATCATTATTTCCGTTTCCATGACGAACCGCTGGCCTAGAGAAGGCAGAGAGAGGGAGAGGGAGAGGGAGGGAGGAAGAATCCGTGTGAAGAATTGCTATTCTTCACACGGCCTCATGTGAAGAATAGCAATGCAGGAAACAAGTCCTTGTGCTCCAACACACCAAAAACTACAGCAGTAATCTCAACTACACACCCAAAATTACAGCAGTAACCTCAGCTACACGCAAAATTACAGCAGTAATCTCAGCTACACCCAAAATTACAGCAGTAACCTCAGCTACACGCAAAATTACAGCACTAATCTCAGCTACACGCAAAATTACAGCAGTAACCTCAGCTACACACCAAAATTACAGCAGTAATCTCAGCTACACCCCCAAAATTACAGCAGTAATCTCAGCTACACCCAAAATTACAGCAGTAATCTCAGATACACCCAAAATTACAGCAGTAATCTCAGCTACACCCCCAAAATTACAACAGTAATCTCAGCTACACCCCCAAAACTAAAGCAGTGTTCTCAGCTACACCCAAAATTACGGCAGCAATCTCAGTTACACCCACAAAATTACAGCAGTAATCTCAGATACACCACAAAATTATAGTAGTAATCTCAGCTATGCAGCTTCCTAAAACCACTCCAACCTATGTAGCCCCTGAGGACCAACCAGAACTATATGTCAACTGTTTCTAATCTCGTTCAAATCCTACTGGCCTCTGTGTACATTAATATACACACAGTTCTGCTCAGCACAGTGCTGGAGGTGTGTATACAGCGTGGACTGTAGGGTGTGTATTTAATGTTTGGCGTGTGTTTATTAATATACACAGAGTTCTGCTCAGCACAGTGCTGGAGGTGTGTATACAGCGTGGAGTGTAGGGCGTGTATTTAATGTTTGGTGTGTGTTTATTAATATACA
>NW_026985701.1:7500-10000 GCF_018555375.3 Anguilla rostrata | reverse complement strand
CTAACCATAGCCCTAACCCTAACCCTATCACTAACCCTAACCTAGCCCTAACACTAACCCTAACCCTACCCCTAGCGCAAGCCCTAACCCTAACCCTCATCAACGGGTGGCCTAACCCTAACCCTAACCCTAACCATAACCCTAGCCCTAACCCTAACCCTCACCCACAGATGGCCTAACCCTAACCCTAACCCTAGGCCTAACCTTAACCCTAGCCCTAACCATAGCCCTAACCCTAACCATAGCCATAACCCTAACCCTAACCCTAACCCTAGGCCTAACCCTAACCCTAGCCCTAACCCTAACCATAGCCCTAACCCTAACCCTAACCATAGCCCTAACCGTAACCCTAACCCTAACCATAACTCCAGCCCTAACCCTAACCCTAACCCTAACCATAGCCCTAACCCTAACCCTAACCATAGCCCTAACCCTAACCCTAACCCTAACCCTAACCATAACCCTCACCCACAGATGGCCTAACCCTAACCCTAACCCTAACCATAGCCATAACCCTAACCCTAACCCTAACCCTAGCCCGAGCCTTAACCCAAACCCTAACCCTAGGCCTATCCTTAACCCTAACCCTAACCCTAACCTAACTAACCAAGCTTCCAACCCTAACCTAACCATAAAACTAACCCTAGCCCCAAACCCTAACAATAACCCTAGCCCTAGCCTAGCCCTAACCCTAACCTAACCTTGGCCCTAGCCCTAACCCTAACCCTAACACTCACCCACGGGTGGCCTAACCCTAACCCTACCACTAGCCCTAACCCTAACCCAAAATATAACCCTAGCCCTTGCCCTATCCTTAACCCCAACCCTAACCCGAGCCATAGCCCTAGCCCTATCCCTAACCATAACCCTAGCCCTAGCCCTAGCCATCAGGGTAGCCCTAACCCTAACCCTAACCCTAGCCCTAGCCCTAACCCTAACCCTAACCCGAGTCCTAGCCCTAGCCCTAACCCTAACCCTAGGCCAATCCTTAAACCTAACCCTAACGCTAACCCTAGCCTTAACCCTAACCCTAACCCTAACCCGGGCCCCAGCCCTAGCCCTAACCCTAGGCCAATCCTTAAACCTAAACCTAACCCTAACCCTAGCCATAGCCTTAACCCTAACCCTAACCCTAGGCCTATCCTTAACCCTAACTTAGCTATAGCCCTAAACCTTACCCTAACCATAGGCATATCCTTAACCCTAGCCCTAACCCTAACCCTAGGCCTATCCTTAAACCTAACCCTAACCCTAACCCTAAACCTAACCCAAGGCCTATCCATATCCTAACCTAACCCTAACCCTAGCCCTAGCCCTAACCCTAACCCTAACCCTAACCCGAGCCCTAGCCCTAGCCCTAGCCCTAACCCAATCCCTAGCCCTTGCCCTAGCCCTAGCCCAAGCCCTAAGCCTAAAACTTGCCCTGGCCCTAGGCCCACGAGAGGGAGAGTGCTCCGAAAAAATAAGAGTGCCACGGGGGACCAGTTGCACGAGAGGGAGCGTGCTCCGAAAAATATCAGAGTGCCACGGGGCACCAGTTGCATGAGAGGGAGAGTGCTCCGAAAAAATAACAGAGTGCCACGGGGGGACCAGTTGCACGAGAGAGAGCGATAGAGAGAGAGGGAGAGTGAGCTCAGAAAAATGACAAAGTGCCACGTGTGACCAGTTGCACGAGAGGGAGAGTGCTCCGAAAAATATCAGAGTGCCACGGGGGACCAGTTGCACGAGAGGGAGCGTACTCCGAAAAATATCCGAGTGCCACGGGTGAGCAGTTGCACGAGAGCGAGAGTGAGCGCTCAGAAAAATGACAAAGTGCAACGGGTGACCAGTTGCACGAGAGGGAGAGTGCTCCGAAAAATATCAGAGTGCCACGGGGGGCCAGTTGCACGAGCGGGACAGTGCTCCGAAAATTATCAGAGTTCCACGTGGGACCAGTTGCACGAGAGAGAGAGAGATAGAAAGAGAGAGAGAGAGAGATGGAGCTCAGAGAAATGACAAAGTGCCACGGGTGACCAGGTGCATGAGAGCGAGCGCTCCGAAAAAATGTCAGAGTTCCACGGGGGACCAGTTGCACGAGAGGGATAGTGCTCCGAAATATATCAGAGTGCCACGGGGGACCAGTTGCACGAGAGGGAGAGTGCTCCGAAAAACACCAGAGTGCCACGGGTGACCAGTTGCACGAGAGAGAGCAATAGAGAGAGACAGAGAGCGAGCTCAGAAAAATGACAAAGTGCCACGGGTGGCCAGTTGCACACGAGAGAGAGTGCTCCGAAAAATATCAGAGTGCCTCGGGGGACCAGTTGCACGAGAGGGAGCGTGCTCCGAAAAATATCTGAGTTCCACGGGGGACCAGTTGCTCGAGAGGGAGAGTGCTCCGAAAAATATCGGAGCGCCACGGGGGACCAGTTGCACGAGAGGGAGAGTGCTCCGAAAAATACCAGCGTGCCACGGGTGACCAGTTGCACGAGAGGGAGAGTGCTCCAAAAAATATCGGAGCGCC
>NW_026985700.1:5000-7500 GCF_018555375.3 Anguilla rostrata | reverse complement strand
ACGCTCCTCTCGTGCAACTGGTCACCCGTGGCACTTTGTCATTTTTCTAAGCTCGCTCTCTCTCTCTCTCTCTCTCTCTCTCTCTCTATCGCTCCCTCTCGTGCAACTGGTCCCCGTGGCACTCTGAAATTTTTCGGAGCACTCTCCCTCTCGTGCAACTGGTCACCCGTGGCACGCTGATATTTTTCGGAGCACTCTCCCTCTCGTGCAACTGGTCCCCCGTGGCGCTCCGATATTTTTTGGAGCACTCTCCCTCTCGTGCAACTGGTCACCCGTGGCACGCTGATATTTTTCGGAGCACTCTCCCTCTCGTGCAACTGGTCCCCCGTGGCGCTCCGATATTTTTCGGAGCACTCTCCCTCTCGAGCAACTGGTCCCCCGTGGAACTCAGATATTTTTCGGAGCACGCTCCCTCTCGTGCAACTGGTCCCCCGAGGCACTCTGATATTTTTCGGAGCACTCTCTCTCGTGTGCAACTGGCCACCCGTGGCACTTTGTCATTTTCTGAGCTCGCTCTCTGTCTCTCTCTATTGCTCTCTCTCGTGCAACTGGTCACCCGTGGCACTCTGGTGTTTTTCGGAGCACTCTCCCTCTCGTGCAACTGGTCCCCCGTGGCACTCTGATATATTTCGGAGCACTATCCCTCTCGTGCAACTGGTCCCCCGTGGAACTCTGACATTTTTTCGGAGCGCTCGCTCTCATGCACCTGGTCACCCGTGGCACTTTGTCATTTCTCTGAGCTCCATCTCTCTCTCTCTCTCTCTTTCTATCTCTCTCTCTCGTGCAACTGGTCCCACGTGGAACTCTGATAATTTTCGGAGCACTGTCCCGCTCGTGCAACTGGCCCCCGTGGCACTCTGATATTTTTCGGAGCACTCTCCCTCTCGTGCAACTGGTCACCCGTTGCACTTTGTCATTTTTCTGAGCGCTCACTCTCGCTCTCGTGCAACTGCTCACCCGTGGCACTCGGATATTTTTCGGAGTACGCTCCCTCTCGTGCAACTGGTCCCCCGTGGCACTCTGATATTTTTCGGAGCACTCTCTCTCGTGCAACTGGTCACACGTGGCACTTTGTCATTTTTCTGAGCTCACTCTCCCTCTCTCTCTATCGCTCTCTCTCGTGCAACTGGTCCCCCGTGGCACTCTGTTATTTTTTCGGAGCACTCTCCCTCTCATGCAACTGGTGCCCCGTGGCACTCTGATATTTTTCGGAGCACGCTCCCTCTCGTGCAACTGGTCCCCGTGGCACTCTTATTTTTTCGGAGCACTCTCCCTCTCGTGGGCCTAGGGCCAGGGCAAGTTTTAGGCTTAGGGCTTGGGCTAGGGCTAGGGCAAGGGCTAGGGATTGGGTTAGGGCTAGGGCTAGGGCTAGGGCTCGGGTTAGGGTTAGGGTTAGGGTTAGGGCTAGGGCTAGGGCTAGGGTTAGGGATATGGATAGGCCTTGGGTTAGGTTTAGGGTTAGGGTTAGGGTTAGGTTTAAGGATAGGCCTAGGGTTAGGGTTAGGGCTAGGGTTAAGGATATGCCTATGGTTAGGGTAAGGTTTAGGCTAAAGCTAGAGTTAGGGTTATGGATAGGCCTAGGGTTAGGGTTAGGGTTAAGGCTATGGCTAGGGTTAGGGTTAGGTTTAGGTTTAAGGATTGGCCTAGGGTTAGGGCTAGGGCTGGGGCTCGGGTTAGGGTTAGGGTTAGGGTTTAAGGCTAGGGTTAGCGTTAGGGTTAGGTTTAAGGATTGGCCTAGGGTTAGGGTTAGGGCTAGGGCTAGGACTCGGGTTAGGGTTAGGGTTAGGGCTAGGGCTAGGGTTAGGGTTAGGGTTAGGGCTACCCTGATGGCTAGGGCTAGGGCTAGGGTTATGGTTAGGGATAGGGCTAGGGCTATGGCTCGGGTTAGGGTTGGGGTTAAGGATAGGGCAAGGGCTAGGTTATATTTGGGTTAGGGTTAGGGCTAGTGGTAGGGTTAGGGTTAGGCCACCGTGGGTGAGTGTTAGGGTTAGGGTTAGGGCTAGGGCCAAGGTTTAGGTTAGGGTTAGGGCTAGGGCTAGGGCTAGGGTTAGGGTTAGGGTTTGGATAGGCCTTGGGTTAGGTTTAGGGTTAGGGTTAGGGTTAGGGTTAAGGATAGGCCTAGGGTTAGGGTTTGGGTTAAGGCTCGGGCTAGGGTTAGGGTTAGGGTTAGGGTTATGGCTATGGTTAGGGTTAGGGTTAGGGTTAGGCCATCTGTGGGTGAGGGTTATGGTTAGGGTTAGGGTTAGGGTTAGGGTTAGGGCTATGGTTAGGGTTAGGGTTAGGGCTATGGTTAGGGTTAGGGTTAGGGTTAGGGCTAGAGTTATGGTTAGGGTTAGGGTTACGGTTAGGGCTATGGTTAGGGTTAGGGTTAGGGCTATGGTTAGGGTTAGGGCTAGGGTTAGGGTTAGGCCTAGGGTTAGGGTTAGGGTTATGGCTATGGTTAGGGTTAGGGCTATGGTTAGGGCTAGGGTTAAGGTTAGGCCTAGGGTTAGGGTTAGGG
>NW_026985699.1:0-14439 GCF_018555375.3 Anguilla rostrata | reverse complement strand
CGCTCTGACTAAACAGGTTCTGCACACTTGGTTTATCGAGTGTTAGCTGGTCTTGGTGGAGATTATCAAAAATACAGAATTCCTCACGAAAAGATTTTTTCAGGAAGGGCAGAAATGAATTCTTTTTTTCACATAATACACCAATGATTTTAACAGTTGGTATCGACATTGATTTTTGTTGTCTAATGCTGATATGAATTTCAGATATTCCAGTACTGGAACTGATTTTTTCTCATAGGGCAGCAATTTCCTCCCATTTGATATTTACATGCATTCTTCTTCTTCACCCACTGACCTGGATTCTCACTCGACTAACAAAAAATACAGATAGGATTCCTTCTAACCCAGGCCTAATCCATGGACTCATTGGATACTGCAGTCCGTTGAGCACAAAATGGATAAGAGGTAATATGTAGAGGAAGTGACATCACAGATCACATGAACCAGTATTATAAAAAAGTAAGATGTCCCTCCTGGAGGCAATAGCAGTGTCTGAAACGGCTCACTACTCCCTGACGTCTAATCTAGTGAATTTACATGTAGGGAACTAAATACGGACGGAGTGTGGCACAGTGGGTAAGGAACTGTGCTTGTAACCGAAAGGTCGGAGGTTCGATTCCCGGGTAAGGACACTGCCGTTGTACCCTTGAGCAAGGTACTTAACCTGCATTGCTTCAGTATATATCCAGCTGTATAAATGGATACAATGTAAAAGTGCTATGTAAAAAAAAAAGTTGTGTAAGTCGCTCTGGATAAGAGCGTCTGCTAAATGCCTGTAATGTAAATAACATACTTAACCCTCCTGTTATGTTGCGGGTCAAATTGATCCTTTTTAAAGTTTGAAAATCTAGGAAAAATACTTTAAAGTATTTTTTCAGTATGAAACTTCTTCTACTGGCCTTTATTAGTGTAATCAACATTTGAAATGAAAATGGTTCATTTCATGTATTTGCAAACCCCCCCTGCATGTTTATATCACAGAGATACTGTTCGGGTCCATTTGACCCGAAAGTGAAAGTGGAGGCTAAGAGGGGTCAGAAGTGTCAAATTTAGACCATTTCTTTCTTTGCAGATGTGAGACATAAGGTATTTCCTACTCCCTCCCACCATATTCCACCCCAATCACACACACCCGCATGCACACACACACACAGAGATACACATACCTGTAAAGTGCGAGAAAGTGCAAATATGCCAAACTGTTGGTGATCAAGTATAGGGCCCTTAAATTGTCCAAGTTCGTCTTCACAGACACCACAGCCCTAGTGTCTCATGCACACTCTCCATAAAAATGCCGAAATCAGCACCAGTGAGGACCAGAAACCAAGCATGATCCTAGATTACAATGCCACCAAAGGGGGGGTGGAACAACTTGGACAAAGTAACGGGGTCTTACAGCACCAAGTGAATGACTGCGCGCTGGCCTTCAGGCATCTTTTATAACATAATTGATGTATCGGCCTACAATGCGTTCATCATCTGGACGGAGATTTTTCCTGAGTGGAATGTGTCAAAGCTGTACAAGAGGCGCATCTTCCACGAGAAGCTGGGGAAGGCACTTGTGGTACCGCATATACAGTGGAGGCAGCACAAGTGCGTGCATGTATGCGTGTCAGGGGATCAGGATAAGCAAAAAGACATAGTAATCATCTCCCTCATCTTTCTAGGTTGCTGCTGGGGGAAGAAGGAAGTGAAAGAGGTGCCAGGTCGGCATGACGTCAAGATGAGCACGACGTGCGACGTGCAAAATTCATTTGCACAAAGCATACCGTGACGACTTGTCCCTCATGTGCTGTGTAGATACACAGATACACACGCACACACACACATGCCTCGTTCATATTGCTCATCTCTTGTTCATTTTTGTTCATTTCCATGTAGTGCACTAAATAACATACTTAAACAATGAATTTGATCAGCAGACCTCCTCTTTTGTCATCATTCAGTGTTGACACCTGGGCTACATGTCTGTCGCAAAACCTTCAACATACCATCTAGCTGGTTCTTTATTCATTGGTGTGATAACTAATGATCTATTACAAATGTTTTTGACTCTGCCCAGTTAGTTTGCCTTCCTCATTCATCGATCCATTACGTTGCCTGTACATGTAAGCATATAATAAAGATAAAAATCTTTGCAGACAGTTTGCAAAGAATTGTGGTTCACTTCCACCTTTGTAGTGATCACAGCTGTTTACACAATATTACAGTGCATTGTGGGATATTTTTAGTGCTCTAAAATGTATGCCAAATTTGATTAGACAATTCTGACATTAGATTTCGACAGTGCCTTATCTTCACCATTTCTTTTTCCCTGGGTCTCCTGTGCTTCCATTGCCCTGAGCCCGTGGACTGCCCCCTCCCACGCCCTGAGTTTGCAGACTGCTCCAGCCCTGTCCCGCTCCTGTGATGTGATGTTTACAGTCGTGTGAATATGAAAGACTATGGAACGATAGACAGTGCAGTTTACATATGTAAATTGCATTTATTTAGCCACACCACAGCCTACATTGGGCAATCTAACAGGATCATCTGGTGCCAATGTTTTCCACTTTCGTTTTTTCATTTTTGAAAGTTAGATTTTATCTTTTGGATTTAGAACTTCCTCAAAAGAAAAAACATTTTTTTTTAAATGAAATCATTAAAAAGTAAAACTAAAATGCATATTAACAGATTGTTTTTAATCTGTTTAAAACAGATTATTGTTATTTTCTCCCTTTTAATTATTATTTTCTTTATGCATGACCTGTGACCACTCTATCAACAGTAGTAAAACAAAAAAGGTACTGCACATATGAAAACAACACTGAGAGAATTCATTATGTAAAAGCTAATTTGTGAATTTCCAAAAATACTGTACAAATGTGTACAGAGATGTTAAAAAACTCTCCTTGTTTTATCATAATCCAAGTCATTGATTACACATGAAAAACTAAACATTTGTAATTTATTCAGCCATGGGAATATGGGAGACAAATTAATTTGTTGCTTATTTGAATAAATCTCAGTATCACTTGACAAAAACAACACAGCTGACTGTGGGGTCTGAAAGCTAAAGATTTGTGACTGGATGTTGTTTCTGTACAGATTGGACCATGCAGTCTAATTCCAGCTCCATCGGCTTTATCACTAAGAACTACCTGAAAACAGTAATTACACCCGGATTTTAAACTTTTTACATTACATTTTTCACATCACACACATAAAAAGAATGATAAATTTAGCATTTATTTGCATATAACTAATTTTCACAAAAATGAAACTCGAACTCCCCTAATTCTCATTTTATGAAATACAGATCCTCATAGGTGTCACCATGCAATTACCATCCTTAATTACCTCATATTGTTTCATGTGTTATATTCTTATTCCTCTGGCATGCACAGTCTCTGTTCATCTGAATGACCAAACATGCAGATTGGCATTATTGATTCACATGGTTGTGTGGGGTGTGTGCCAGGAGATCCGGATTGTTATACTTGTCATCAAACAAAACAACACTCCTCTATTATGTTACGTTCTTCTATCTGTTTACCTTTGTTTTCTAATTCTTTCACTATGTGTTTGCACTGGGTGTAGGTCTGAATTAAACCAACAGATCTGCATTATGGTGTCAAATGGTTTTATGACGTGTCTGATGTACAAAACAAATACAAAACAGTATAAAACAAAACAGCAGCAGCCAATTTCGCAGTGTTATTGACCAAACTGAGGAGGTAAAGCACTGAGTTTTCACCTTGGTAGCCTATTGAAGAATCTAATGTCTGATTGGTGAGATGAAGCTGCAGGTACAGAGCTGAAGGACCAGTGAGTATTCAAATACAATCTTATTATTCTCTGAAAGAACACATCTGGTTCTGTGGTACAGTGCAGATTCGCACTGATATTTTGCTAATGTCTTCCCTCTTGATAATATTTGTAGAAGCCAGAAATGGGGAAAACAATTGTTTCAAAATACCCAGTAACATCCCCACAGATGGGAAATAACAATTGAAACAGAAACGGTTGTAGATTATTCCACAATGTTCAGAACAAAAATCTTCTATCATATCTTTATACACTTTGGTTAGTTCTATGTTTAGTCAAAAATTCACAGTGCTCGAGATTAAAAAAGGGAAGAATCAAAATATAATGTTATACATTATTTTAACCTTTGAAGAGTAGATTTTTGGAATGTTTTAAAAAAAGATTTTCAGTGTTCTAGAACTCCGTTGCTTTCTATTACTAGTAGAGAGTTTTAGAGTGTTGAAGTGTTAGAATTAGAATGCTCAGTTAACAATTTTTGGTCTACAGGAATGACAAAATACATAAAATGAAAAATAATGGAAATTCCAACAGGTTACTATATTTGTGTATTTATTTATATATATATATATATATATATATATATATATACATTCCTGTATACATTCAGCTGTAAATTATGCTGATACAGTATGGAACACATTTGTTGGCTAAATGGGTTTATGTCATCAACGGTCCAAGGTATCAAATGAGCCTAAAACCACTGTGCTGCTGCCAGATATGCAGTAGGTACTACAAGCATGGTTTCTCCTGAATATTTTTCCCATTGAGTTCAACAGGAAAATTAATCAGGAGAAACAATGCATATCTACTGCATATCTGGCAGCAGCACGCTGGTTTGAGGCTCACTTGATACCTTGGACCCTTGATGACATAAACCCATTTAGCCAACAAATGTGTTCCATACTGTATCAGCTGAATTTACAGCTGAATCTAGTCTCACTCCCCAATTCCCACAGAGATCCATTCAAATGCAAAGAGTTTTTGTATCGCTTGTAGGACAACCTGAAAATAAGATATCCAGACTCTGATGGCCATCACAAAGCCCTGACCTGTATCCCATAGAAAATTTGTGAACCTAACTGAAAAAGCGTGTCTGAGCAAGGTGGCCCACAAACCTGACTGAGCTACACCAGTTCTGTCAGGAGGCAAAAATTCCAGCAAAGTATTGTGAGAAGCCTGTGGAAGGCTACCCCAAGAGTTTGATTCAAGTTAAGCAATTAAAAGGCAATGCCACCAAATACTTACAAAATGTATGTAAACTTTTGACACACCGAAAATCTGATATAGTACATAAAAGATGAAATAAATGTCTCTTAGATATTATTTTGAAATGACCTCTTATGGAAATAAAGTTGATACCCTAATTGACTTGACACAGGAAATGTATGGTAGTATGAAATGTGTGGAGTTGTGAAAAATTGAGTTTGATTGTCTTTAGCCTACGTGCATGTAAACTTTCAGCCTGTATATATACATACATACACACATATATACACAGACACACGTAAATGCATGCCCCCAGAAATACCCCCTGGATTTTTTCTAGTAGCCACACATGGGTTTTACAAGGGTCCTTGAGTTTACACTGCAACTCAGTGTTGCACGTGTGCACACACAAGCACACACACACGGCTAATTCTTGGAACTTTACTTCAGTTAATTGGCGCTTTGGCTGATTCACCAACTTCGGCGCCAACATTATGTTCACACATACCATAATGTCAGGCATCCATCACTCATACGTGCTTACCAATTGATACAGCTAAATGGGGTAGCGAACAACAACACAAGACATAATGCCTCCTGAAACAATGAACAACTAATAAAGATGTTGCATTTTACAAGATGACTTAAAAGCGAAAGTAAATGAGTAAAATGCTTTCCAACAGTTTTCATTATGGATATGAATAATATACCACCAGAAATTATGCATTGATGCTGTGCTGCTGGTGCCTGTATGTAGCTGTATACAGTATATATATATATTGGGTTATAATTAGGAATGAACACACAAGAAGAGGAAGTACGCTTCATCCATCTTTCTTTTACTCAGGAGTGGAGGTTCAACAATGCATGCACGTAGTGCCAAATAGGATATAGGATCAAGGTGATCACTCAGAAATGCCACTCCATGTTTGGTCAGGAATCAGCACACAAATGCTTCTTATTGGTCCAAATTCAGGAAGTCTCATGCTTATCTTAATCATTTGATACTTTCAGGTTCGGTGAACTCTGGTGGTCTCTACAGGTGTACTCACAACTGTGCAGGTGAGTAAAATTACGTTACTCCAGCACATCGACAAGCTAAGTTGCTGTAATACTGCACAGCATCGAGTTATCATTGAACAATGACTGACATGAACAACATTGAACAGCATTGTCTGAAGGAAACCAACACAGCTCACACTACTGTCTACTATTAATGTTATAGATAGACATTAAATCTATACAAACATATTTGATCCATTATTGGTTTGAATTTATGGCACCAAGCACTCAATAAATCAATCATATTTTCACAGAACCGTGAATGAACAGCAGACAAAGGGGATCGTCTGTGGCATAAAAGGTACCAAACACAGACTGCACTAGATGGGCAGTTTGTCTGGGATTTCCTGCCTCAATCTTAGTTTCTTACACAGTCCTAGCATAACATAATGCGCCCCTTATATAACAGATTCTCTGATAGGGTATAATGGAATTCTACAGTCGGTGACATACGGTACACATCTGCATGCACAGCAGTCATGACTGCAGATCTAGGGCTCCTTTTATCCCCTGCAAAACTGAATTACTTAAGGAAAACACTCCAGCTCTTTGTAAATAAACAGGACTATAGCACTGAGAATGCACTTTTACAGGAGACCAGATGCATTGAAAACCGAGGTGCCTTTCAATAACATCCCTCATCTTTGTCTTATACAGGCCTGCTGTTTCACACAGGTACATAAGGCAGCACTCACCTGAGGTGAGAGAGTCAGATCTGTAGCAAGGGAACTCTACTGTATCGAACATCTGATCTGAACCAGAGGAACTGTACTGTATGCAACGCCTGAAGCAGTGGATCTTCATGAACTGCAGCCATGAGCAGACATGAAGCTCAGATATCTCTTATGTCATGAAATGTAAATGGCCTTAAAAAAATTAAAAAAAGAAAAAGAAAATATGTGGCTGACATCACAGATGTACAGAAAATCATTCAGGAAAAAGACATTGTCTTTCTTCAGGAGACTCACATCGGACCAAATGACAGAGATGTACTGAAAATGTTTGTAGAATGGAAACCTTTCTTCACAGTGTGTCATCCATCTAGTAAAGGAGCTGCCATCCTCATTAAAAAGGACTTTGCTCATAAGATTATTGAGTCTTATGAAGATTCATATGGAAGGTACAACATAGTAAAATGTATAATACAAGGCCAGGTTTACACCCTTGTAAATGTGTACAACCATAAATCAGAGAGAGATATTTTGGAGGAACTCATACCATACCTTCAGGAGAGTGCTGGAGTGTTGGTGATTGGAGGAGACTTCAACACTACTCTCAACCCGTACTTGGACAAGATATCTACAGAAAAAAGCGACCACCATGCCGTTTCGCGAAGTTGTGTTGATAAATTCACAGAATCCTTCAGCCTTGTGGATGTCTGGAGACGAATCAATCCGACAGAGAAAAAATACACTTACTCTCAAAACAATAACCCTAAGTCCAGGTTAGATTACATTTTCATGCAGGAAGAGTCCATGTGGCGAGTTAAAACCTGTGAGATCCATGACACTCCTCTCAAGTACTCAGACCATAAACCTGTTTTTCTCCATCTTACCTCAACACCATCCAGCCACGGTCCCCTTCCAGACACAGATCTCTATTTTCTCGTGGCTCCATTAATGGCCTCGCACCTGGAGAAGCTTTTTAAAGATATGACGGCAAAAACAAAAAAGGCAAAGAACAAAACCAAGAGTCTGCTAGTGATCCACCCAGAAAGAAAAGAGAAGGTAGAGTGGTCTTTGCTGGAGGAGGCAATAGGAGTACTGAAGGATCCCATTTTTAAATCTACTCTCTGTGACAAGCTGCTGAGAAGATCAAACCAGGACCCGGAATACATACAGCTACAGCCCGACTGTCCCCTCACCACAGCCCTGCTCAAACTGTATGTCACACACTTCATGCGCAAAGTGCAAACAGATGAACTCTTCCCATCAGGTGTGACAACAGGAATTCTCATCTACGGTGAAACTGTCATGATGAGCCTTTCATTCAAAGCCGATGAAGAACTGAAGATAAGGCACTCTTTGCTGGAGGAGACAGGAAGGCGAAGACAAGATCTCATTGCCCAGCTGCTGAGAATGCAGGATGAGGATGAGCATGAGGACGAGGAAGGGGAGGATTATAAGGACCAAGAATACGTACAGCTGCGCTGTGACCATCCATACACCCCAGTCCTGCTCACTCTGTGTGTTGCACACTTGATGAGCAAAGTGCAAACACGTGGTAGATTCTTCCCAACAAGGCCGAAAATCAAAAATCTCACTGACAATGAAACTGTAATGATCAGCGTTTCGTTCAAATGAATAGAATATAGCAGCTGACAAATGTTTTCCCAGAATGTCCAGACAGTAGTAAAACAGCAAAAAGGACTGCATATATGACAGCTTTGGAGTTAAAATGTTTGACAATAATTCTGGTGCATGCTCAGTCCTTTCCTTTTGGGAAGAGCCATGGCAGTTTGGGTTTGGGTTACTGTTTAGTATAAAAATTGAGTAGGAAACTGAGAAATGTGCGATTGTAATTTTTACATTGTTCGGTCAATATAAATGCTATTGTACATTATGCCTTATTGGGGATTTTGAAATATGAAAAGTAAAAGATAATTGATTAATTGATGTGTTGGTTTGGCAGGTGGAAGAATTTAAGTGTTCTTGAAAATATATGCAACCTGAAATCTTTTGTTGTTTTTTTGTTTTTGTTAGTTTGTGTATGTCTATGTTTCCGTGATAAAACAACATATCTCTGCACTGCCCACTGTAAATAAATTCCAACACTGGTTTTTTTGGGGGATGGCATCGACTTTTAAAAATCAACTTCCTGTGCCTCTTATTCAGCAACATTTACCCGCGCTCGGGTAAACAGGGTTAAAATATATGTGTGTGTGTGTGTGTATTTTCACTAACAGAACTAATCAATATTATCCACAGTTCACAGTTACTGAATAATAACATTGAAGTTTAGATGGGAGGAGTCTGGACTAGTGAGCCTAAGCTCTCTCTCAGAAGCAGGGAATCTAACCTTATTGACCTTATTTGGTAGACCAGTGAACATAACAAATGATAATTGGATGAGCTATATGCAAACATAGAATGATGTGATATGACTGTTATAAATGCCCAGAGGGACTGCGCCTCTGTGGAATTGGGACGTGCATCTTGACTCTCTGGATCCTCCTGAATGCTGAGCAACAAGCACCTGTCAATCATCAGAGGAGATACCTCCTTGGAAACACCTACTGCCAGTCCTCTCTGCAGTATGCTGACATCATGAATGTGTCAAAATGTTGGGTATGCACACAAATTCTTCACGTACACGTGAAGTTGCTGTAATGAGACCACTGCCTCTTTTCAGGTGTTCCACAATTACTTTTTTACTACTATTAGGTCAGATATAATTCGTACAGCAAACATTGAAAAAGCTATGTTTCATATGTTAGGATATGATGTAATAGCCACATCACACTACTTTAGTGAAATAAACTAGCACTCAAACAATAGGCTGTTCAAGCCATCTTAAAAAGAGTGAGACCTGGCATTTTTTGTTGTGAAAGAAATATTCATTAGCTATATCAATATATGTTTAAAGGGAAAATTGTTAGAGTGAAAATGCTGGGATGACTCATAATTATTTGTATGTGTGTAATTTTACTCATATTTACTAATACAATAACTAACATTCTGTACATTATATGGGAGAGGGCCTGAAATGGAGAGGGAGTTTGGCCCAAGCTTACTCTCTAAAACAATGTTAACTTTATTGACTTTATATGGGTGTCCAGTAAAATGTAATAAGTGGTGATTTGCTAATGCTGTAACTATATACAATAATTAAAGATGAGGCCGGTCGAGCCATCTTAAATGAGTGAGACCTGACCTGTTAACCTTTTATTGATTGTAATGCCTATATTCATTATATTCATATGTGTTTAAAAGGCAGATGTTAGAGTTAACATGTTACATTTTACATATGTGTGTATTTTTCTTAACATAATTAATTTATATTAATCAATATTCTCCATTGTTCTTAATTACTAATATTGTAGTTCAGATGGGAGGGGAAGCAGTAAATCTGACCATGTTGACCTTATTTGGGAGACCAGCAAACATGATAAATGATGATTGGCTGAGGTGAAGGCAAACACCGAATGGTGTGATATGGCTTGCATGTGATATGTTATACTACTGATGTGATATGTTATAAATGCCCAGAGGGACTGCATCTCTGTGGAATTTGGACACGCATCTTTATTGTGTGAACTGATTTCTCTTCTGCAGAATAAAGAATACTGATTATTTACAGTTCCTGCCTCAAACCGTTTTCTCCTTACAAAAACAAAATTGAGGAAAATCAATTGTGCAAAAAAAATATTTGGTTGATTTCTTAAATTTATGTACAAATTTATGCATAAAGAGATGGTTTAACAAAACTCACAAATGAATAAAGAGATGGTTAAAAAGACTCTTCATTTTTATAATTTCCAAAAAATTGATTACACATGAAAAAAATCATCATTGGGAACACATACAGTGAGGGGAATATGGGAGACAAATAGATTTTATTGTTACTGAATGAATCTCAGAATTGATTACTTCTACATGCTCACACTGCTCATTCAACACCCCTCATACCCCCTCCCATGACCTGGTTCCCCCACTTAGCCACCACTTCTGGATGAGAGATAGGAACCACCTGTTAGCTCTGTACAGTCTTACTTCAAAAATATAATGCAAAATATGATATTAATATGTATTTCAATAATAATATTTTTCTTAACCCCCCCCCCACACCATTTGTGTATTGTGTAATATTGAGGAGGGTCAATGGCAGATACTTCTTTATAGACTTGATTAAATGAAAGCAAAAGCGTGATTAAACACTGTGTGTATATATATATATATATATACACATACTGTATAAAGCTCACATGCACATTGAACATTGGCTTGTAAAGCTGCCATTAAATAATACTGGGGCACCCTCTAGAGGCCAGTACTGAACTGCAGGCTGTACTAAGATACTAAGATTCCTGGGTTTACAGCTGGAGGTCTGTGGTCCACAGGAGGTTCGCAAAGGTACCACTGTGGGTCTGAGATCACACCCTCTACTACGCCTTTGAGCCTGGATGGGGGTCTGTGGATCAGAAATGGTTGAAAACCCCCAATGTACACTGTTAGCTCTCATAATGTTTTACAGTATGGCTGGATTTTCCCTGCAGGTCAACAAAAACGTGACAAAGTCCCCAAAGACTTGAGGATCAGTATTCATATGTGTCAACTGGGACATGTGCGCATAGCACTGATGAGTCAAATTCATATGGAGTATGTGATATGTTCTCACTCACCCCATTTTCGCCTGGTCACTTGAAATGACGTTTATCTAGATTGAATCCGAATAAGACTTAACCACATTGTACTTAAACTTGGTAGTCAGATGCATCTTTGGTTAGCCAAATTGAAATCCGATTGCTGTCTGCATGTAAAATGCAAAACCTGAACAACCCACTTTCTGTTTTCTTCCGCCTCTCGAAGAACAAAATGGTAGCCACTTCCAAAACAGCAAGTTTTATGGCATTTTTCAGTTTCTTGAAATTAAGGAAAGATGTCATATCCGACAAACAACATACAACAGAAGATGGCTGTCCTCCCTGGTTGCAGCCATAGCAAAGTTTGATTTCTGTAACCACTCTTAGGTTTGTTCTGAACAGAATTATCCTTCCATATTGCTATTAAGAATAGTTTCAAGCAATGCATCTTGAGAGCATTCACACGTGCATTTTGATGTAGATAACCCCGATCAGAATATAATCCAGATGCTCAAGATGCATAAAACCACCAGGTGTAAATGGCACAGGACCAGTCATATGTATTACTGTACATGTCCCATGTTCCCCAAGGCCCCATAGCCACAGACATACGTGTTACATGGATGACATGCAGTCCTGTGCTGTTAGGGCATGTTTGGCATCTATACACTTGGACATTTCTTTGTAACAAAGACGTCAGATCAAACACATTAAAGCACACATTCTTAGAACAACCACGTTTATTGATTGTATTCACCTCATTGAAAAGAAGGAACCTGATTGCAAATCTTCACAGAAGACAAAAAGTTCTTCACGAAAATGTGAAAAGAAAGTACAAGAATATTTTTTTCCCCCACACGTATACATACACATCTTTTTTTCTCCAACAAACTTTTCAAAACCTACTCACAACACAATTGTGCGGTGGTGACGTGGTTGTACAGTTGGTGATCAAACCAGATAAAAGTGGGTTTGTTCCAGAAGAGAGCATACTGGGTCCTGCAAGCTTGGGAGTTCCTCAGTCACCCATTAGGATGAACCAAGGGAGGTGTAGACATACAGCAGTAAGTATCTGTGCACACATATGCTCTAGATGGAAGTTTGTTCCTGGTGGATACATGTAGCCTCACAGGACTTGCATTTTCCTTTCACTTGTACAGTAGCTTGTGATGTCACTGTCTGGAGGCGGGTTCATCCCAGGTCACCAGCTATGACAGTTAGCAAGGCTCATACAGTACAAAACACGAGTCCATCAATAGAGAGTGAGAAGCAAACCCTGGAGTCAGGGATTACCGTTTATTTGGGTTTTTGTTCCAGAGGACCTGGGTCTTTGGGTGCAGGCGGGGCTACATTTCATCCAATTAGCAAGTGCCATTCTCCCGAGCGACATATAAAATCAAGTGAATGCAGGGCTGTGTGAGTCATCACAAGCTGTACACCATGCTCCATAAAACTTGTTCAGAACATGTCCTCTTATTCGGCTTCCTGCTGTCCTGCTCAAGACGCTCTGCGAATATCCGGTGCACAGTGTGAGCTGATGTGGGGAGGTTTTCAGTCCGAACTTCTCACCTTATTAGCCCTGCCAGTGAGGTTGCAAACCCTTCTCTCTGGCGCACCCTGTCCACAAAATAAGAGAATGTACAAACAGGAGCAGAGAATCAGCTCAGTACAGGGGCTACAGTTTCTTTCACAGATTCTCTTATTACAGCCTTTTCTGCCATCTTTACATTACATTACATTACAGGCATTTAGCAGACGCTCTTATCCAGAGCGACTTACACAACTTTTTACATAGCACTTGTATCAAATGGATACATGTATCCATGTATCCATTTATACAGCTGGATATATACTGAAGCAATGCAGGTTAAGTACCTTGCTCAAGGTTACAACGGCAGTGTCCTTACCCGGGAATCGAACCTGCGACCTTTCGGTTATGTAGGGGAATCAAGATGTTCCCAAAAACAGGTAAAATGACCGTTAGCCCAGGAAGAAGCAGATCAAAAGTTTGTAGTAAAAACAGAAAGATTTATTACGCAGCCGGCTACGGGAACAACTCAGCAAGGAAGTTCAAAATAGTATTGGTGGGTGATCAGATTTATACAGTTTACAGTAGACTGGTATTTGCATATTGTGGAATTATATTGTTGAAAGGGAGCACTGCCTCTGATTGGTGATAGAGGCTGTGCTTCCTTCCGATTGGACCATTCAAATTCAAATCCATCCTACCTATTCAAACAGGTACCATTCACATTGAAATTGAATACAACAGGGGGCTCCCCCCTTCCCCCTGGGGCCCAGCGGAAACTTCCCAAACGCAGAATACACAAAACTGTCTGTTTCCCAACAGTCCCTCCTTTTTGACCCAACATAAAGCATATGGCGAGGTCAACTTGCTTACAGGAAATCAGAACAGTATTGTCAATTGGTCAGTTATACCTCCCACATATAGAACCCAGGCCTAAAATCCCCTTGTGGCACGCCTATGGCAACCGTGGCAAGGAAAAACATCCAGATTTTAATATGAAGAAACCTTGAGCAGAACCCGGCTCACAAAGGGGAAGCCCATCTGCTGCTGGCCGGCACTGGGCAGACATTAAGAGAGGTTGACCAATATTCTAAAAGTGTAGTAAGCATGATATGAGAACCCATTGATATGGGTAAGGCCGGCTGAATAATGTAAGAGTTAAAGAAAACAAAGGAAATGATTCTAAAAGCGTCGTGTACAAGGCCTATTACCAGGTACAGGCACCTCTACTTACAATGTGACAATACACACAAATACTACATTCTAGCCACCGGGCCATCTGTTGCCTTTTGCTGCATTTGTTATCAGGGTTTAACACCCAGCTATGAAGTGCTGGAGGAGAGGTGTTTACTGGTGACATCGGGAGTGATTAGAATAGAGATAGTGGTAGAGGTGTCAGTTAGATTAGTGCAGTAGGAAATGTTAGGCATTGAGTAGTTTGGTTAGAAAGTAGTCCTCCTTTTGTCACCAATATTGTGCCATTCGCTATTGACCCAGTGGCTGGCTACCTTTCACATTTAGACTATATACAACA